>NC_060176.1:3501706-3626706 GCF_021184085.1 Oncorhynchus gorbuscha
TCCTGTGAGGTGGGAAACCCCACTGGTCGGCACAGACAGATAAAGGAAACTGGCTTGGCGGGGGGCTCTGAAAGGGCACGCAATGTCAATACAGGAAGAGGTAGGGCCTTCACAACACCCAGTGGCCTGCTGGGAAGAATGTATAGACCCACGGGGATGTCCTTTAGTTGGACCACTACATAACATGGGACATACAGAATGTCCTTAATGTCCTCTGGTTACAGTTTACTTGAAGGTGGTATATCGACTCAACTCTAGTCATTCCTACACATTCTATATATACTGTCTAGGAGATGGTCTTAAGTCAAGCAGACAGAGTAGGTATCTCTCTCTCTCCTCTATATGAGTTGGGCCAGTAACCAAATGGTCGCTGGTTCAAATAACCGAGCGGTGAAGAAAATCTGTTGATGTGCCCTTGAGCAAGGCACTTAACCCTCATTTGCTCCAGGGGTGCCATACTACTACGGGTGACCCTGTAACACAACACATTTCACTGAACCTATCCGCTGTATGTGACAAAAAAACGTATTTTACTATATATACCGAGTATACGAAACATACTTTATTATATATACCGAGTATACAAAACATATTTTTATTATATATACAGAGTATGCAAAACATGTTTTATTATATATACCGATTACGCAATTTAAAAAAATGATATATACCGAGTATACAAAACATATTTTATTACATTTACATTACATTACATTTAAGTCATTTAGCAGACGCTCTTATCCAGAGCGACTTACAAATTGGTGCATTCACCTTATGACATCCAGTGGAACAGCCACTTTACAATAGTGCATCTAAATATTTTAAGGGGGGGGGGGGTGAGAAGGATTACTTTATCCTATCCTAGGTATTCCTTAAAGAGGTGGGGTTTCAGGTGTCTCCGGAAGGTGGTGATTGACTCCGCTGTCCTGGCGTCATGAGGGAGTTTGTTCCACCATTGGGGAGCCAGAGCAGCGAACAGTTTTGACTGGGCTGAGCGGGAACTGTACTTCCTCAGTGGTAGGGAGGCGAGCAGGCCAGAGGTGGATGAACGCAGTGCCCTTATTTGGGTGTAGGGCCTGATCAGAGCCTGGAGGTACTGAGGTGCCGTTCCCCTCACAGCTCCGTAGGCAAGCACCATGGTTATTATATATACCGAGAACGCAAAACATATTTTATTATATATACCAAGTAAACAAAACATATTTTATTATATATACCAAGTTAACAAAACATATTTTATTATATATACCGAGTATACAAAACATATTTTATTATATATACCGAGAACGCAAAACATATTTTATTATATATACCAAGTAAACAAAACATATTTTATTATATATACCGAGAACCAAAACATATTTTATTATATATACCAAGTAAACAAAACATATTTTATTATATATACCGAGAACCAAAACATATTTTATTATATATATCAAGTAAACAAAACATATTTTATTATATATACCGAGTATACAAAACATATTTTATTATATATACCGAGTATACAAAACATATTTTATTATATATACCAAGTATACAACTCTAACCCCCCCCCACTCCCCCAGAACAGACTCAATTCATTGGGGCATGGACTCTACAAGGTGTCAAAAGCTTCCACAGGGATTCTGGCCCATGTTGACTCCAATGCTTCCCACAGTTGTGTCAAGTTGGCTGGATGTCCTTTGGGTGGTGGACCATTCTTAATACACATGGGAAAAAGCATTGCAGTTCTTGACACAAACTGGTGTGCCTGCTCCATACTGCCATACCCTGTTCAAAGGCACTTAAGTCTTTTGTCTTGCCCATACACCCTCTAAATGGCACACATACACAATCCATGTCTCAATTGTCTCAAGGCTTAAAATTCCATCTTTAACCTGTCTCCTCCCCTTCTTCTACGCTGAATGAAGTGGATTTAACAAGTGACATCAATAAGGGATCATAGCTTTTACCTGGATTAAGCTGGTCAGCCTGTCATGGAAAGAGCAGGTGTTCCTAATGTTTTGTACACTAAGTATATTCAGTTGAAGTCAGAAGTTTACATACACCTTAGCTAAATACACTGCTCAAAAAAATAAAGGGAACACTAAGATAACACATCCTCGATCTGAATGAATGAAATATTCTTATTAAATACTTTTTTCTTTACATAGTTGAATGTGCTGACAACAAAATCACACAAAAAGTATCAATGGAAATCAAATTTATCAACCCATGGAGGTCCGGATTTGGAGTCACACTCCAAATTAAAGTGGAAAACCACACTACAGGCTGATCCAACTTTGATGTAATGTCCTTAAAACAAGTCAAAATGAGGCTCAGTAGTTTGTGTGGCCTCCACGTGCCTGTATGACCTCCCTACAATGCCTGGGCATGCTCCTGATGAGGTGGCGGATGGTCTCCTGAGGGATCTCCTCCCAGACCTGGACTAAAGCATCCGCCAACTCCTGGACAGTCTGTAGTGCAACGTGGCGTTGGTGGATGGAGCGAGACATGATGTCACGACGCCCGCCGAGGTTGGCTCTCCTGCCCGTTCGGGCTGTGCTCGGCGGTCGTCGTCACCGTCCTATTAGCCACTACCGATCCCTTTTTATCTGTTACCACGCCACTCGGTCCGTGTGTGGTGGGTGATTCTGTAACGGCGTTCTTCGTTTGTCGAAAGAGAGTCGGACCGAAATGCAGCGTGGTTGTTACTCATGTTCTTTTAATGAATGAATCGCGATACATGAAAATAACTAAATAAATACAAAAACAACAAATGGACCGTGAAACCTAATACAGCCTATCTGGTGAACACTACACAGAGACAGGAATAATCACCCACGAAATACACAGTGAAACCCCGGCTACCTAAATACGGTTCCCAATCAGAGACAACGAGAATCACCTGACTCTGATTGAGAACCGCCTCAGGCAGCCAAGCCTATACTAGACACACTCCTAATCAACCAGAATCCCAATGCCTACAAAAACCCCAATACGACAATACAATAACCCCATGTCACACCCTGGCCTGAACAAATATATAACAAAAACACAAAATACGATGACCAAGGCGTGACACCCAGTGGGTCAGAAGTTTACATACACTCAATTAGTATTAGGTAGCATTGTCTTTAAATTGTTTAACTTGGGTCAAATGTTTCGGGTAGCCTTCCACAAGCTTCCCACAATAAGTTGGGTGAATTCTGGCCCATTCCTCCTGGCAGAGCTGGTGTAACTGAGTCAGGTTTGTAGGCCTCCTTGCTCACACATGCTTTTTCAGTTCTGCCCACAAATTTCCGATAGGAGTGAAGTCAGGGCTTTGTGATAGCCACTCCAATACCTTGATTTTGTTGTCCTTAAGCCATTTTGCCACAACTTTGGAAGTATGCTTGGGGTCATTGTCCATTTGGAAGACCCATTTGCGACCAAGCTTTAACTTCCTGACTGATGTCTTGAGATGTTGCTTCAATATATCCACATAATATTTCTCCTCATGATGCCATCTATTTTGTGAAGTGCACCAGTTCCTCCTGCAGCAAAGCACCCTCACAACATAATGCTGCCACCCCCGTGCTTAACGGTTTGGATGGTGTTCTTCAGCTTGCAAGCCTCCCCCTTTTTCCTCCAAACAAAACAATGGTCATTATGGCCAAACAGTTCTATTTTTGTTTCATCAGACCAGAGAACATTTCTCCAAAAAGTATAATCTTTGTCCCCATGTGCAGTTGCAAACCGTAGTCTGGCTTTTTTTATGGCGGGTTTGGAGCAGTGGCTTCTTCCTTACTGAGCGGCCTTTCAGCTTATGTCGATATAGGACTCGTTTTACTGTGGATATAGATAGAATGCGTCTTCTTCCTGAGCGGCATGACGGCTGCATGGTCCCATGGTGTTTAGACTTGCGTACTATTGTTTGTACAGATGAACTTGGTACCTTCAGGCGTTTGGAAATTGCTTCCAAGGATGAACCAGACTTGTGGAGGTCTACAAATGTATTTCTGAGGTCTTGGCTGATTTATTTTTATTGTCCCATGATGTCAAGCAAAGAGGCACTGAGTTTGAAGGTAGGCCTTGAAATACATCTCCAATTGACTCAAATGATGTAAATCTGCCTATCAGAAGCTTCAAAAGCCATGACATAATTCTCTGGAATTTTTCAAGCTGTTTAAAGGCAAAGTCAACGTTGTGTATGTACATTTCACTAGAATGGTGATACAGTGAGTTACAACTGAAATAATCTGTCTGTAAAAAATTGTTGAAAAAAGTACTTGTGTCATGCACAAAGTAGATCTCCTAACCGACTTGCCAAAACTATAGTTTGTTAACAAGAAATTTGTGGAGTGGTTGAAAAGGAGTTTTAATGACTCCAACCTAAGTGTATGTAAACTTCCGACTTCAATCGTATACAGTACAGTATATATACTGTTTTGGAAATGGTTGTCAGTCAAACAGACTGAGTAGGTCTTTTTCTCTCCTCTATATAGGCTTTCTAGAGGTATGACTAGAGAGAGAGAGAGAGAGAGAGAGAGAGAGAGAGAGAGAGAGAGAGAGAGAGAGAGAGAGAGAGAGAGAGAGAGAGAGAGAGAGAGAGAGAGAGAGAGAGAGAGAGAGACAGAGAGAGAGAGAGAGAGAGACAGAGAGAGAGAGAGAGAGAGAGAGAGAGAGAGAGAGAGAGACAAGAGAGAGACAAGAGAGAGAGAGAGACAAGAGAGAGAGAGACACAAGAGAGAGAGAGAGAGAGAGACTGCAGGTGTGATTCCTGCAGTCCAAACAGGTCATGAATATAAGTAGCATCTGAAAAGATCGATCACAGCGATGGAGCAGTATGAAACTCCACTGCTACACACACACTTACATAAAACACACACATGTATTGTATCCATACCTCTTCTCTCCTGCTGGGGACATCCTGTAGCTAATGAGGACATCCAGCCTGACAACTGATACACACAATGAAAAAACACACTAACACACATCTATAGATATACACACACACTCCCCTACACATCTATCCAACCACAGGCAATCCAACTCTCTATGGATGGCTGCTGGTTCAATCCGCCCGGTCTATAGTTGCCACAAGTACAGTTGCTCGTAGTATGTGTGTGATAGGTCAGGGAAAGGTGTGTGCTGCTGGGAACATGAAAGAACACATAGTCACAGCAGGAGGAGAGGACATGGTCAAGGGGAAACCACAGCCAGGCAGGTCACACACACACACAGGTCACACACACACATTCAGGGACAGACACACACAGGGTCAATATCTCTCTCCAGTCTCAAAGACTCCAGCACTATGGAATCAATGTTCTCATCAAAAGAGCAAATGGCAAGATCACAAAGACTGGACACATTAGAGAGTAACCTACTCCACCTCCTCTCTCTCTCTCTCTCTCTCTCTCTCTCTCTCTCTCTCTCTCTCTCTCTCTCTCTCTCTCTCTCTCTCTCTCTCTCTCTCTCTCTCTCTCTCTCTCTCTCTCTCTCTCTCTCTCTCTCTCTCTCTCTCTCTCTCTCTCTCTCTCTCTCTCTCTCTCTCTCTCTCTCTCTCTCTCTCTCTCTCTCTCTCTCTCAGAGAGAGAGAGAGTCTGTGTGTTTGCTCCTAAAAGGAGATTCCATCAGTGAGACGAGGACTGGATTGAGAGAGGGAATGAGATAACAGATAAGAGAGAGGAGAGAGAGAACAGAGAGAGAAGAGAGTGGAGAGAGGAGAGATATAACGGATGAGAGAGAACAGAGGAGAGGAGAGAGAACAGAGAGAAGAGAACAGATAAGAGAAGAGAGAACAGAGAGAGGAGAGATAACAGATAAGAGAGAGGAGAGAGAGAACAGATAAGAGAGAGGAGATAGAGAACAGAGAGAGGAGAGATATAACAGAGGAGAGGAGAGAGAACAGAGAGAGGAGAGAGAACAGAGAGAGGAGAGATAACAGATAAGAGGAGAGAGAACAGAGGAGAGGAGAGAGAACAGAGAGAGGAGAGATAACAGATAAGAGGAGAGATAACAGAGGAGAGGAGAGAGAACAGAGAGAGGAGAGATAACAGATAAGAGGAGAGAGAACAGAGGAGAGGAGAGAGAACAGAGAGAGGAGAGATAACAGATAAGAGGAGAGAGAACAGAGAGAGAGGAGAGATAACAGATAAGAGAGAGGAGAGAGAGAACAGAGAGAGAGGAGAGATATAACAGAGGAGAGGAGAGAGAACAGAGAGAGAAGAGAGTGAGAAGAGAGTGGAGAGAGGAGAGGAGAGAGAACAAAGAGAGAAGAGAGAACAGATAAGAGAGAGGAGAGAGAGAACAAAGAGAGAAGAGAGAGAGGAGAGAGGAGAGATATAACATATGAGAGAGAACAGATAAGAGGAGAGAGAGGAGATAGAGAACAGAGAGAGAGGAGAGATATAACAGATAAGAGAGAGGAGATAGAGAACAAAGAGAGAAGAGAGAGAGGAGAGAGAGGAGAGAAAGAAGAGAAGAGAGGGAAGAGAGAGATGAGAGAGAGAAAGGAGAGAGCAGCTTGTCATTGGACTCATATTATATGGGCTGACCTTCCTCGCAAAGGGTGGAGAACAGTGTGTTGGTGTGTGTGCTTCTGTCTGTGTGTGTTTGTCCATGTACAGTAAGGTGGGCAGTCAGTCTCTGCTTGTTCACATCATGCAAATGTTATGTAAATGTCTCTATCAGGCAAAAGCTGGCTGATCAACACAACATATTATAACTGATTGGCTGACAGGCTGTCAATCAATGCTGGAAAACCATGACGTCATTGACTTACAGAGACAGGATTGGACAGTCAGTGACCAACTAGGAAGAACCATCTACAGAATGAGCTGAGATGAGAGAGAGATGGAGAGGAGGATGAGAGAAGTCAGGTCACTCGATATTCGATGTTCGTCCCCAGGACATTGGGAAATAACTTCAAAACCGTCCACTAGGGGCAACAGTGAGCACTATTACCATCAAGTATGCTTGTGCCTTGCTAGGGTGTTGTGGATGTGGATGGTGGAAGGGTGGATGGTGGAAGGGTGGAAGGGTGGAAGGGTGGATGGTGGAAGGGTGGAAGGGTGGAAGCTGCAAACTCCGTTTCTGAGGGTCACTTGTTCAATCCCAGTTGAGTTGTTTCTGTTTGATCCATATCCCAAACCTTAACCTTTTCCTTAACAATTCATTTCTGTCAAAATGTGACGTTTTTACCCCCCTCGACAAACATAGAGTACTGATGTCAAACTGTGAGATGTTGTTGATGAGAGAGAGAGGATAAGAGTCATTTCTGATTGTTTCAGCTGGGGAAGGGTGGACAGAGAAGCAAGTGAGCGATAGAGGGGGAGGGGAGATATATGTGTGTGTGTGTGTGTGTGAGATCGAGAGAGATTCCTTTGTGGTTGCTGTCCGAGGGGCAGGTACAGGGATTATCTCCCCAGTCCAGTAGAACAAATATGCAGGACCTTTACAGGCAAATGTCAATGTGTGTGTGTGTGTGTGTGATGTTGTGAGGTGTGTGTTTGTGATAGAAAATACAATTTATATCAATCAATTTCTTATACCTAAATGTTGTATGTTGGAAGGTCATTGATTGTTAAGTCTGTACCAACTGTTTTTGATATTTTGTGATTGATGTGCAATATGATTGATGTGCAAATAAAATGATCTTCGTTGTAATAGGTTTTCATTCTTACAGAGGTGTCTAATGTTGTGAGGTGTGTGTGTGTGTGTGTGAGGTGTGTGTGTGTGAGGTGTGTGTGTGTGTGTGTGAGGTGTGTTTGTCTGTAAGTGTGGTGTAATCTCATATATGAGGGACGTTGTGAGAGTCTCCCTGTCCTCCTCAGTCCTGCTCAGAGAGAGGAGCACTTAAATCAACAAACAGCTAGTGACAATGACACACACACACACACACACACACACACACACACACACACACACACACACACACACACACACACACACACACACACACACACACACACACACACACACACACACACACACACACACACACACACACACACACACACAATCTTCAGTGGGGAGCTTCTACAGTGCATACGTCGGCAGAAGCAGTCACTCTCAAGTTATTAGAAACAGCACTCTGGAAACAGGGTTGATTCATGTTTTATTTGGAGACCATAAAACTAATAAATGTGCTTCTGGAGCTGGTAGGGAGAGTTAAAAGAGTGGGTGCATGTGTGAGTGTGTGTGTGTGTGTGAGACTCTGATGCATCAGTAGGGATTGTAATAAATGCAAGTGGTGTTTTCTGCTCCTGCTCTTCTCTGAATCACATACAAATATGAAAATGAATCTCTGTTATTTAGCAGGAGTTGATAAAGGCTTTAATAAAATGATAACAGTGAACAGTCTGAAGAAGGAAAGCTTGCTCGTCTTTTCTCCAGGAAAACAGACTTCAGATAAATAGTTTTGGGTGAGATGTGTGTAATAATGTGTGTTTGGGATAAGGTATGTATAAGAGGGTGAGTTAGGTAGAGGAGAGGAGTGTGTGTACGTGTTTAGAGAGGTGTGTGTGAAACAGGGTGTTTGTGGTCAGGCTGTGAGTTAGCCTGTCACACACATTATTTACGGTCTCCTGGCTGTCAGCCTCACCTCAAGGTGTCACAAACACACACACACACACACACACACACACACACACACACACACACACACACACACACACACACACACACACACACAGTTCCGTGTCCTCCTCACACTCTTCACCCTAACCTCTCCACCACAACCCCCTCTATCTACACCTCCCCTCTCTCCTCTACCAAGGTCTCTGTCTCTCTCAGGTGAAATATGATGTGTACAGTATTGGCCAAACCACATTTCAAACCGCTCTGACACGCTAAGGAGAGCGCAATGAGGAGACCTGGCAGCTTCCAGAACCTTGGTGTGTTTGAAGCTGTGTTGTCCGTCTGAACTGTCTCTATGGAGAGAGCAGTGAGGAGACCTGGCAGGATCCAGAACCTTGGTGTGTTTGAAGCTGTGTTGCCCGTCTGAACTGTCTCTAAGGAGAGAGCAGTGAGGAGACCTGGCAGGATCCAGAACCTTGGTGTGTTTGAAGCTGTGTTGCCCGTCTGAACTGTCTCTAAGGAGAGAGCAGTGAGGAGACCTGGCAGGATCCAGAACCTTGGTGTGTTTGAAGCTGTGTTGTCCTTCTGAACTGTCTCTAAGGAGAGAGCAGTGAGGAGACCTGGCAGGATCCAGAACCTTGGTGTGTTTGAAGCTGTGTTGTCCTTCTGAACTGTCTCTAAGGAGAGAGCAGTGAGGAGACCTGGCAGGATCCAGAACCTTGGTGTGTTTGAAGCTGTGTTGTCCTTCTGAACTGTCTCTAAGGAGAGAGCAGTGAGGAGACCTGGCAGGTTTCAGAACCTTGGTGTGTTTGAAGCTGTGTTGTCCTTCTGAACTGTCTCTAAGGAGAGAGCAGTGAGGAGACCTGGCAGGTTCCAGAACCTTGGTGTGTTTGAAGCTGTGTTGTCCGTCTGAACTGTCTCAGCCGTCATTAGGATGACAATCCCAGTTCTCCAAGGCCAGCTCTATCCTTTCAACCAGGGTATTCAACCAGGGTATTCCACCAGGGTACACAACCAGGGTATTCAAGCAGGGTTTGAATGGTTTTGGATGGCTGTCTCCCTATGCCTTACATTAACCTTAACAATTACCTTAACATTTACCCTAACCTTAACCATTACCCTTAACCATTACCCTAACCTTAACCATTACCTTAATTACCCTAACCTTTTCACTTACCCTAACCTTAACCATTACCCTAACCTTAACCATTACCTTAACCTTAACCATTACCCTAACCTTAACCATTACCCTAACCTTAATTATTACCCTATCCTTAACCATTACCCTAACCTTAACCATTACCCTAACCTTAACCATTACCCTAACCCTAACCTTACCCATTACCCTAAGCTTAACCATTACCCTAACCCTAACCTTAACCATTACCCTAAGCTTAACCATTACCCTAACCCTAACCTTAACCATTACCCTAACCTTAACCATTACCCTAAGCTTAACCAGTACCCTAAGCTTAACCATTACCCTAACCCTAACCTTAACCATTACCCTAACCTTATCCATTACCCTAACCCTAACCTTAACCATTAGCCTAACCTTAACCATTACCCTAACCCTAACCTTAACCATTACCCTAACCTTAACCATTACCCTAAGCTTAACCATTACCCAAGCTTAACCATTACCCAAGCTTAACCATTACCCTAACCTTAACCATTACCCTAACCTTAACCATTACCCTAAGCTTAACCATTACCCTAACCTTAACCATTACCCTAACCTTAACCATTACCCTAACCTTAACCATTACCCTAAGCTTAACCATTACCCTAACCTTAACCATTACCCTAAGCTTAACCATTACCCTAACCTTAACCATTACCCTAAGCTTAACCATTACCCTAACCCTAACCTCAGTCACCAGCTGATTATTCACTATAAGAGCCCCTTGTCTCTCTGTGTGCAACAGTTTTCTCATTACTCTTAAAGCTCTTAACTCTGCTCAGAATTTGTTCAGGAGCACACCAGATGTTCCTGGGTGTTAAACAGTAATCAGAGTGTTGCACAGTAATCCCTCCACACACTAACATACACTCTACACACTACATAGATTCACACACTCTAACCACCACAGTAATCCTTATACCCTCTCCTGGACCATAGCAGCCTAATCGGCTGTATCGGCTGCTCTTTGTGAGAAAATGATTTTCTCTGTGTGGAGTAGGAGGAGGACGATCTCAGTAATATCCATTTTGACAGTGTAACGGGGGTGCATGTCTTCTCTCCCTCTGTGTGTGTGTGTGTGTGTGTGTGTGTGTGTGTGTGTGTGTGTGTGTGTGTGTGTGTGTGTGAGCGTTTGTTTGATGGCAGTGTTTGTGTGTGTGTGTGATTGTGTGTTTGATGGCAGTGTGACAGGACACTGTCTTTGTCTCTGTAATGGTGACAGATGACAATGAGAGAGACTGGTCTGTGAGGCGCCACCAGACAGAGAGAGAGAGAGAACACGAGAGAGAGAACACACAGAGAGAGAGAGAGGGGAGGAGGTAGAGGGACAAAAAGAAACACTTGCATGCTTTGCGGTAGATAGGAGTGTATTGTCCAGAGACTGATGACAGGTAATGGTTGTGTTATTGGTTTTGTTGTCCAGACTTAACTTGGACTATTATCCCACTCAGAGAAAAGAGCTCCTAAACTCTCCCATCTTCCAACACTTCTCTCTCTCTGCAACAACACTGTCATTTTCTCAGGTGCAATTATGGCTCCGTTTATTCTGGTGTGATAGGGCCTATGTGTGGTGCGTGCATGTGTTGTGTGTGTATGCCTTTGTGTGTGTGTGTGTGTGTGTGTGTGCGCACGTGTGTGTGTGTGCACGTACTTGTGCATGCATGCGTCCTGGGTGCATATGAAACAGATCTGTTAGTGGATTGAGTGGGTCTCATCATCTCTAAGACATTGTCCTGTATCTAGACCAGGGCCAGGCATGGAACATCGTCTACTTGATGGTTATTCTATAGTGCCACTAGTAAGCATCTTCCATACATGGCAGGGTCATGCTATGGAGACTATAGAGTTGTCTGTTGTAGTTACAGAACATAGCTTCCCATATGAAACCAGCATACATAGAGTATCTCCTGGTGGCTTCAATTATACAAGACCAGTAGGAAGTGAAACCATTCTGCTTGAACATATCTTCCATAAGGAACCAGAAGTATTTACAGACAGTATCTCACAGTGGCTTCAAAGCTATAACACCAGTAGAAAGTAAGATATTTAGGCCGTAGACACTAAGGTCCATGGGGTCAATGGGTTAGATGTGTGTAAAGCTGCAACTTGTAAAAGGACAGGAAGGAAACATATGTCTCCTGCAAAATCAATGTGTCTAAATGGACAAAACCTGTCTGCTTGTTTCAGCTGGGTACAGAGAGGTGTGAGAAGTCCAGGGAGTCTGGTTTGTATGTGTGACGGAGGTGTGAGATGATCAGGGCCAGCCACAGAAGGTTTTAGGTGTTACTCTCCCTGTGACTGGTTACTCTACATGTTGGTCCTGTCTGTCTCAGTTCATACGCCAAGATGCACGAGACTGTCATGTTCCAGAGTCCTTGTGTGAGTGAGTGAGTGTTTGTGTGTGTGTGTGTGTGTGTGTGTGTGTGTGTGTGTGTGTGTGTGTGTGTGTGTGTGTGTGTACTCTACAGATGTCTTCAGGACTAATGGACAACCTTTAATCTACACCAGGAGATGAGATATTAGAAATATTTGATTTTGATGGTGTATATATTTTCCATTATGACTGAGAGAGCTTTTGAAGTACCTAAGTAACAAAATAATCGCCAGCCTCTGCTGTGTTTTCTACCCAGTGCCTCTTAAGGATCTCTTCTGAATGTTGCTCAAGGAAAAGCCATTGATTTGTTCTCTGTTGTCGTGACGATGTGATAAGAGGCTTCTTTTTGATGGGACGTTGAGTCATTAAGGCTCTCATCTGGCTGTAATAGGCCTGGCTAGCTACATGCTGAACATCACTTAGTCTGCATTAAAGTCTGAAAATATTGAGATTATGTGATCATACAATGCTCAAATATACTTTCATTTCAGGAGAGATAGGGAAGGGGGTTAGAGGAGGAGATAGGGAAGGGGGTAGAGTAGGAGATAGGGGAGGTGGCAGAGAAGGATATAAGGAATGTGGTAGAAGAGCAGATAAGGAAGGTGGTAGGGGAGGAGATAAGGAACATGGTAGAGGAGGATATAGGGGAGGTGGTAGAGGGGCAGAAAATGAAGGTGGTAGGGGAGCAGGTAAATGAGATGGTAGAGGAGGAGATAAGGGAGGTTGTAGAGGAGAAGATAATGAAGGTGGTAGAGGAGGATATAAGGAAGGTGGTAGAGGAGGAGATAAGGGAGGTGGTAGAGGGGCAGAAAAGGAAGGTGGTAGGGGAGCAGGTAAATGAGGAGATAAGGAACATGGTAGAGGAGGATATAGGGGAGGTGGTAGAGGAGCAGGTAAATGAGGAGATAAGGAACATGGTAGAGGAGGAGATAAGGGAGGTGGTAGAGAAGATAATGAAGGTGGTAGAGGAGGAGATAAGGAAGGTGGTAGAGGAGGAGATAAGGAAGGTGGTAGAGGAGAAGATAATGAAGGTGGTAGAGGAGGAGATAAGGAAGGTGGTAGAGGGGCAGAAAAGGAAGGTGGTAGGGGAGCAGGTAAATGAGGAGATAAGGAACATGGTAGAGGAGGATATAGGGGAGGTGGTAGAGGAGCAGGTAAATGAGGAGATAAGGAACATGGTAGAGGAGGAGATAAGGGAGGTGGTAGAGGGGCAGAAAAGGAAGGTGATAGGGGAGCAGGTAAATGAGGAGATAAGGAACATGGTAGAGGAGGATATAGGGGAGGTGGTAGAGGAGCAGGTAAATGAGGAGATAAGGAACATGGTAGAGGAGGAGATAAGGGAGGTGGTAGAGGAGATAAGGGAGGTGGTAGAGGAGAAGATAATGAAGGTGGTAGAGGAGGAGATAAGGAAGGTGGTAGAGGAGAAGATAATGAAGGTGGTAGAGGAGGAGATAAGGAAGGTGGTAGAGGGGCAGAAAAGGAAGGTGGTAGGGGAGGAGATAAGGAAGGTGGTAGAGGAGGATATAAGGAAGGTGGTAGAGGAGGAGATAAGGAAGGTGGTAGAGGAGGAGATAAGGGAGGTGGTAGAGGGGCAGAAAAGGAAGGTGGTAGGGGAGCAGGTAAATGAGGAGATAAGGAACATGGTAGAGGAGGATATAGGGGAGGTGGTAGAGGAGCAGGTAAATGAGGAGATAAGGAACATGGTAGAGGAGGAGATAAGGGAGGTGGTAGAGGAGAAGATAATGAAGGTGGTAGAGGAGGAGATAAGGAAGGTGGTAGAGGAGAAGATAATGAAGGTGGTAGAGGAGGAGATAAGGAAGGTGGTAGAGGGGCAGAAAAGGAAGGTGGTAGGGGAGGAGATAAGGAAGGTGGTAGAGGAGGATATAGGGGAGGTGGTAGAGGAGCAGGTAAATGAGGAGATAAGGAACATGGTGGAGGAGGAGATAAGGGAGGTGGTAGAGGAGAAGATAATGAAGGTGGTAGAGGAGGAGATAAGGAAGGTGGTAGAGGAGGAGATAAGGAAGGTGGTAGAGGGGCAGAAAAGGAAGGTGGTAGGGGAGCAGGTAAATGAGGAGATAAGGAACATGGTAGAGGAGGAGATAAGGAAGGTGGTAGAGGAGGATATAGGAGAGGTGGTAGAGGAGAACATAATGAAGGTGGTAGAGGAGGAGATAAGGAAGGTGGTAGAGGGGCAGAAAAGGAAGGTGGTAGGGGAGGAGATAAGGAAGGTGGTAGAGGAGGATATAGGGGAGGTGGTAGAGGAGCAGGTAAATGAGGAGATAAGGAACATGGTAGAGGAGGAGATAAGGGAGGTGGTAGAGGAGATAAGGGAGGTGGTAGAGGAGAAGATAATGAAGGTGGTAGAGGAGGATATAAGGAAGGTGGTAGAGGAGGAGATAAGGAAGGTGGTAGAGGAGGATATAGGGGAGGTGGTAGAGGAGCAGATAAGGGAGATGGTAGAGAAGGAGATAAGGGAGGTGGTAGAGGAGGATATAAGGAAGGTGGTAGAGGAGGAGATAAGGAAGGTGGTAGAGGAGGATATAAGGAAGGTGGTAGAGGAGGAGATAAGGAAGGTGGTAGAGGAGGATATAGGGGAGGTGGTAGAGGAGGAGATAAGGAACATGGTAGAGGAGATAAGGGAGGTGGTAGAGGAGATAAGGGAGGTGATATTGGAGATAAAAAGGTGGTAGAGGAGCAGATAAGAGAGATGGTAGAGAAGGAGATACGGGAGGTGGTAGAGGAGAAGATAAGGAACATGGTAGAGGAGATAAGGGAAGTGATATTGGAGATAAAAAGGTGGTAGAGGAGCAGATAAGGAAGGTGGTAGAGGAGCAGATAAGGAAGGTGGTAGAGGAGCATTAGATAGAGATGGAGATAGGACAGCTAGAGTGATGATGAAAGGAGAAGAAAAAAAGAGGTGGAGATGAGAAAGTGTGAGAGGAGTGTATTTTTAGCAGCTGATCTGTCACCTGCGTTTGTGTTTCTGATCGCTGGCGTCCGTCAGACCACTGGAGCATGGCAGCCTTGGAACAACGCCAGGGAGACACACACACACGCACACACACACACACACACACACACACACACACACACACACACACACACACACACACACACACACACACACACACACACACACACACACACACACACACACACACACACACACACACACACACACACACACACACACACACACAGCTGGTGTGTTTAAGCCATGTGTGGGGGTGTTTCTCTCTGGAGGATCCTGCTGTGGATCGGAGGCCTGGTTACCATGGTGACAGCATATTTTTCCAGAATCGCTCATATCGATCCTCAGAGAGGCGTCGACGACCCAGCAAGACAAAGATAGAGGAATGTGTGTGTGTGTGTATGTGTTAACGGTTCTCTAGGTTGAAATCAGGTTCCAGAGAAAACTGGTTTCTACCTCAGCTAACAGAACGCTCTGTGGTCTTGCAGCAGAGGGTTAAAACACACTCTTCTTTCCTAAGTGTGTGTCTGTGTGTCTGTGTACGTTTGTATGTTGGTTTGTCTGTTTAGGTTACTACAAGCTCCACTCCGTACGTGTGTAGAGTAGCGAACACCACTTGGTAACATGGTATCCCCGCCTGTCCCACTCCCATTCACAAGGGGGCAATAGGTACATTTTGAATTGTTGTCTTTTCATTTAGTAAACAACAAGGAAGAGTCGCATTCCCTTGCTAGTAGTAGCCTGCTAGTAGTTAGCTGCCAGCCTTGTCTGCCGGCTCTAGCCTTGCTAAAAACATAGCAAGCTATCTAACCTTTATAGCTTCCCACATCTCCATGTGAAATAATCAAATTCATAATAAAAAAATATGCCCTGGCAAATATCCTTATACTTGCCGGTGAGACATAAAATATTATCCCAGTTTGATATCCTGCTTGTGTATTCATTCCCATATCAGCTAAAATAGAACATCATGTTTTGGTCACAGAGGTTATAAAGTCACATGGCTAGCTAGTACAGCAGGTTCTACCATTTCACAATAACCTGTAATCACAAGTTATTACTTCTAAATAAAATACCTTTTGGGGTTTGTTGTTGGGTTTTCTTGTTGTCTTCTCATTTGTGGTGAAAGCGAAAGAAGAGTCTCTTGTCTTCCCTTGCTAGTAAGTTGGCTAAACACTGCAAGCTAGCTAGCGTCCCACATCTCCATGTGAAATAATTAGATTTATAATGAAATAATATGCCCTAGCAAATATTATTCTCCTTGCCAGTGTAACCTACAACATTATTTATATTCTTCTCCTTGCCAGTGTAACCTACAACATTATCCTAATTCTTCTCCTTGCCAGTGTAATCTACAACATTATCCTAATTCTTCTCCTTGCCAGTGTATTCTACAACATTATCCTAATTCTTCTCCTTGCCAGTGTAACCTCCAACATTATTTATATTTTTATCCTTGCCAGTGTAATCTACAACATTATCCTAATTCTTCTCCTTGCCAGTGTAACCTACAACATTATTTATATTCTTCTCCTTGCCAGTGTAATCTACAACATTATCCTAATTCTTCTCCTTGCCAGTGTAACCTACAACATTATCCTAATTCTTCTCCTTGCCAGTGTAATCTACAACATTATCCTAATTCTTCTCCTTGCCAGTGTACTAATTCTTCTCCTTGCCAGTGTAACCTACAACATTATCCTAATTATTCTCCTTGCCAGTGTAACCTACAACATTATTTATATTCTTCTCCTTGCCAGTGTAACCTACAACATTATCCTAATTCTTCTCCTTGCCAGTGTAACCTACAACATTATTTATATTCTTCTCCTTGCCAGTGTAACCTACAACATTATCCTAATTCTTCTCCTTGCTAGTGTAACCTACAACATTATCCAAATTCTCTCCTTGCCAGTGTAACCTACAACATTATCCTAATTCTTCTCCTTGCCAGTGTAACCTACAACATTATCCTAATTCTTCTCCTTGCCAGTGTAACCTACAAAATTATTTATATTATTTTCCTTGCCAGTGTAACCTACAACATTATCCTAATTCTTCTCCTTGCCAGCGTAACCTACAACATTATTTATATTCTTCTCCTTGCCAGTGTAACCTACAACATTATCCTAATTCTTCTCCTTGCCAGTGTAACCTACAACAGTATCCTAATTCTTCTCCTTGCTAGTGTAACCTACAACATTATCCTAATTCTTCTCATTGCCTGTGTAACCTACAACATTATCCTAATTCTTCTCCTTGCCAGTGTAACCTACAACATTATCATAATTCTTCTCCTTGCCAGTGTAACCTACAACATTATCCTAATTCTTCTCCTTGCCAGTGTAACCTACAACAGTATCCTAATTCTTCTCCTTGCCAGTGTAACCTACAACATTATCCTAATTCTTCTCCTTGCCAGTGTAACCTACAACATTATCCTAATTCTTCTCCTTGCCAGTGTAACCTACAACATTATCCTAATTCTTCTCCTTGCCAGTGTAACCTACAACATTATTTATATTCTTCTCCTTGCCAGTGTAACCTACAACATTATCCTAATTCTTCTCCTTGCCAGTGTAACCTACAACAGTATCCTAATTCTTCTCCTTGCTAGTGTAACCTACAACATTATCCTAATTCTTCTCATTGCCTGTGTAACCTACAACATTATCCTAATTCTTCTCCTTGCCAGTGTAACCTACAACATTATCATAATTCTTCTCCTTGCCAGTGTAACCTACAACATTATCCTAATTCTTCTCCTTGCCAGTGTAACCTACAACAGTATCCTAATTCTTCTCCTTGCCAGTGTAACCTACAACATTATCCTAATTCTTCTCCTTGCCAGTGTAACCTACAACATTATCCTAATTCTTCTCCTTGCCAGTGTAACCTACAACATTATCCTAATTCTTCTCCTTGCCAGTGTAACCTACAACATTTTCCTAATTTGATATGCTGCTTCAATGTATTCACTCCCATATCAGCCAAAAATCTAATCTAATCATTTTTTTGTCACGGAGAAAAGAAAAAGCACTGTTTTAGCTTAGAATAACGTTATCACTTCTAAACAAAATATATTTTGGGGGGATTCTATAAGGCTACAATGTTGTTTGGTTTATTGTTTGAACAATCCCTGAGATTATATTTGGTTATCAATGCAAAATAGGCTACTTTGATGAATAGTCTATATAGCAGATTTTTAATATTTTTTAAATGTAACCTTTATTTAACTAGGCAAGTCAGTTAAGCACAAATTCTTATTTACAATGACGGTCTACCCCGGCCAGACCCGGATGACGCTGGGCCAACTGTGTGCCGCCCTATGGGACTCCCAATCACGGCCGGAAGTGGTATAGCCTGGATTCAAACCAGGGACTGAAGTGACCCCTCTTGCACTGCGATGTAGTGCCTTAGACCGCTGCACCACTCGGGAGGCCTAAGGAATCAAGGAACCAAGTGACAACACTGCCCCCGCGGCAGCAGAAGGACTGATACGTTGGGTCTCAATACAGAGAATATTACAAGGAGCCGTTTCCCTTGTAATGAATAACTACATCGCAAAACACTGAGCTCTGCCCTGTTGGCCCTGTCTACCAATTCTCTGCCTTTTGTCTCACTGAGGAGCATTCCAACTCAAGGTTGGAGTCTTTCCTTCTCCCCTGCTCCATCCTCCCTCCCTCCTTCCCTCACTGCCTCCCTCCCTCCCTCCCTCCCTCACTGTCTCCCTGCCTCACTGCCTCCCTGCCTCCCTCCCTCCCTGCCTGCTTCCCTCACTGCCTCCCTCCTTCCCTCACTGCCTCCCTGCCTCCCTCACTGTCTCCCTGCCTCCCTGCCTCCCTGCCTCCCTGCCTCCCTGCCTCCCTGCCTCCCTGCCCCTCTCTCTCCACCCAGCTGCGTCTGAATGCAGTGTGTCTGAATGAGCTGCTAACCTTGACACTAAATCAATAACAGACCAACTCTTTGAAGAATCACAGATGGAATAAGTGCCGTCCAGCCAGGCCCCCTCTGAGCCGCCCAGTGTGTGTGTGTGTCTGTGTGTGTCGGTGTGTGTAATGTGTATTGCAGTAAGTGTGTTTGTGTTTATTTTCTAAGGCCTTGTGCAGACTGACTGCAGTATTGCTTGTTTGAGGTCCAACAGAACAATATTCATTTCAATACCATTGCACCTCAGTTGCTGGACAAGGCTGTGGTGTGTGCTGTGTGCCCCAAGAGTTCACGCACAAACACACACGCACACGCACGCACACGTCAAGGCAAAACCATACTCACAAATATGGATGTTTTCTACTGCCAAGACGCCCAACCCATTTCTCTTTCCTCCTCTCCTCTCTTCTCCTCTCCTCTCCTCTCCTCCTTCCTCCTCTTTCCTCCTCTCTTTCCTCCTCTCTTCTCCTCTCTCCTCCCCCCTTCTCTCCTCTCTCTTCTCTTCCTCTCTTCCTCTCTCCTCCTCTCTCTTCTCTTCCTCTCCTCCTCTCTCCTCCTCTCTCCTCCCTCTTAGAATTAATCCTATTCTTATTATCTTCTCCCGTTCCTCTGCTTTCTTTCCTTCTCCTATTGATTTTCACTTAAATCTTTTCATCCCTTTCTTTCTCTCCCATCTTTCTCTTCACTGATGGCACTAGACACGCCTTCCCTCCCTCCTCCTTCACCCTCTCCCTTTACCTCTTTCCTCATCCCACATAGTCTTTGTCCTCCCCTCTTGTCTTTTATCTTTTTCTCAGTCCTCCTTTCATCAATTCATCCACACAGACCTCCACTCCCCTCTGTTCATATTCGGATGGTCTGATGGAGAATGTAGATTGCACGCAGAGTGAATATTGATATTATTACATGGATCATTACAGATTCCATGAATACCATGCATGTTATATAGTCGTTTCTTATGGAAAACGTAAAATAAATGATTTCTGCTACAATATTGTTAACTGTAAGGTTCAGTCAAGGTCAAACGTTGTACAATAACATTGTTTGTCTCTAGGCTGTGGCCAATGAGATGCAGAAACCATTGTTGTCTCCAGGCTGTAGCCAATGAGAAGCCAGAAAACATTGCTTGTCTCCAGGCTGTGGCCAATGAGAAGCCAGAAAACATTGCTTGTCTCCAGGCTGAGGCTAACTGAACGTAGCAGGTGTAAAAGAAAACGCCTGAGCCGAGTTTCCACATCCGGTTTTCAGCGGAAAAGGTTAAATTAGCTGAAAACCAGACACATCGGGTTGTTGTCAACTCCGCTAAGGGTGGGCTGTGGCCAATCAGAGGCCAGGCAACTACAGCTAGAGAAAAAGGAAATCGTGGAGAGAGGAGATATCTCCCTGAAATTTCTGCTCCTTAAACAAACATTAATTTACCTGTTGGTTATTCATTTACTAGACAGAGCACTGAACACACAAGCGCACAAGTACGCACACACACACACACAACATTGATTTCCCTTCACTGAAACACTCTGTGCAATCTTGCAGGCCTGTAATTTGAGGTAACAACAAAGTCAGTGTGTAATTTCAGCCAGGACAGAATAGGACAGACACATAAAGGGGAGAGAAAGTTTTCAGTGTTAAATGATGTGTGTGATGATGATAGCTCCGTCTGGTGTGTGTGTGTGTGTGTGATGATGATAGCTCTGTCTGGTGTGTGTGTGTGTGTGTGTGTGTGTGTGTGTGTGTGTGTGTGTGTGTGTGTGTGTGTGTGTGTGTGTGTGTGTGTGTGTGTGTGTGTGTGTGTGTGTGTGTGTGTGTGTGTGTGTGTGTGTGTGTGTGTGTGTGTGTGTGTGTGTGTGATGATAGCAGTGTATTGTGTGACTGGCTGACAGGCACCTATAAAGGCTGTCTGAGCAGAGCAGCACTGAACAGAGAAACACTGTTATTCACACCGTTTACTGGCCATTGTCAAAACACAACTGCAATCTGGAACAGGGTTTAACTGCTTTAATGTTATTCAGTCACAGACACACCATCCCCCTCCACTAAACCCCTCCACCTCAGCTTCTCCGCCACCTTCCCTTCCCTCCCCTTCCTCCACCCCCCCCTTTTCACCATCCCTTCTTCCTACCTCCCATCTTCCCCCTGCTCTCCTTTCCTCTATCCCTATCATATGGAACATTTTAGACAGATATAGAGCGGGGCGGGGGGGGGGATTCCAGTAAGAAGATGGAGAATGAATAAGAACAGGTGAAAAACATAGAATGGAAAGAGGCATATGGATGGAGACTTTTTTGAGAGGTGGACAGCGACCTCAGGGGGTGTAGAGGAGAGAAGGGAGGGAGGAGGGGGTGAGGAGGGGTAAGGGAGAGGGTGAGGAGGGGTAAAGGAGGGAGGGAGGAGGTCACAACCTTGAGTATTGATCAGGCTCCATAATTTCCACGGCGACTGGGACCCCTCTCTGAGCTGCTGCACCACATTAAACCAGAGATCCATAACTAACACACACACACACACACACACACACACACACACACACACACACACACACACACACACACACACACACACACACACACACACACACACACACACACACACACACACACACACACACACACACACACACACACACACACACACACACACACAGGAAGAAACTGATTTAATTGTTAGAAAACAATCTGGGGCTGCAGAGAGTCACTGATTCATCATGATTCCTGTGTGTCAGGCCTGACTGTATGTATGTGTGTGTGTGTGCTGGTGGCAAGCAGGTGGGCTGGCCACAGGGCTTTGGCCAATGACCTCAGAGATCAGACCGAAGACCTCTTCAGTCTCATCCACTGCCACTGGGCCTTATGGTGCAGGAGGCCTCACGTATAGGAGGCCTGATGGTGCAGGAGGCTTCACCTTGCAGGAGGCCTCACGAAGCAGGGGGACTGACATTCCATGCTGTACAGATACCCATTGCACTGGCCAGGTGGAATGGTGAAGAAGCTGAAGTGAATTGTCTTCAATCTTCCCGTATCACTTAAAGCCACCCAGCCGGTTACACACACACACACACACACACACACACACACACACACACACACACACACACACACACACACACACACACACACACACACACACACACACACACACACACACACACACACACACACACACACACACACACACACACACACACACACACACACAGCCATCAGAGCAGATCATCCCTCACTAAAGACAGATGAAGCATCAACAATCTACACATCAACTCAACTCTCACAACACCTGATCACTGGCCAGTTGATTAAGAACGATACCATTTAAGCCATAAACTATTTCCCAAGTTGGGATCAATGAAGTTCTACTCATGTTTTATGTGGGACAACGTCCCAAAGTTGGGACATCTTAGGAAATATTTGGGGCACAACCATGCAACGTGCCAGGTTAGTAGAGTACTATGTCTACATGTCCAGTTGGTCTTATAACCTCCCGATTAAATATACTAACCTTTAGTGTGAGGTCATAAGAATAGAATAGAATGGATATTTATTATCCATTTCCACAGAAATTCAAACTGGCAGCTCTTTGGTTATTGGTCGGGCTAAATGTCTGTGTAGGTTGAATGTAATAAAGTGATATCAGGCTCTTTTGAAATGTTACCACAAGTCTCAGTCAAAGTGATTATATCTCTCTGAGATCTAGTTACACACTCTTCCTCCACTCTCTGTCATTCTTACATGCCTATGAGTGTTTGTGTAAGAGAGAGCATGTGTGTGTCTGTGTGTGTGTGTTTGTGTGTCTGTATTTGTGTGTGTTTGTATGTGTGTGTGTCTGTGTTTGTATGTGTATCTGTGTGTGTTTGTGTGTGTATGTGTGTGTGTGTATGTGTGTGTGTTTGTATGTGTATCTGTGTGTGTTTGTTTGTGTGTGTGTGTGTGTGTGTGTGTGTTTGTATGTGTATCTGTGTGTATCTGTGTGTGTATGTGTGTGTGACTATGATAGCCTACCAACTTGCAGCATCATCTTATTACTGAATGTCTGACCTGCAACAGAGTGTGTGTGTGGTAGGTGTGTTTGGTAGGCGTGTGTGTGTGTGGTAGGTGTGTTTGGTAGGCGTGTGTGTTTGTGTTGACTTGCACTTCATCCCTTTTAGGAGAAGTGAAGGCAGAGCAGTCATCTATCTGATGACCAGACCTAATCCTGTGATGGAGCTCGGTTTAATGGATTATTACACCTGACACACTGTGTGTGTGTGTGTGTGTGTGTGTGTGTGTGTGTGTGTGTGTTATGGCTCACATTGCCTCCCAGTGTTAGCGTCAGTGTACTGCCAGTCCAGTAACCATCACTAGGAAGAGCATTAGTTCCTCTCAGTGTGTCTCTGTCCTTTGCAGCACTGGGCATGCAGACAGACGGACGTGATGGGAGAGGGACTGTGTCTGTGGGGCCGTGTGTGTGTGTGTGTGTGTGTGTGTGTGTGTGTGTGTGTGTGTGTGTGTGTGTGTGTGTGTGTGTGTGTGTGTGTGTGTGTGTGTGTGTGTGTGTGTGTGTGTGTGTGTGTGTGTGTGTGTGTGTGTGTGTGTGTGTGTAGGATGCAGGCAGACAGGGGTGGCGCCTCACAGATTTCACTTAGTTTAAAAATACTCTCCTTAATGTCATTAGAGCTGCTTTATAGGATGGTGTGTTAAAACAAGGAGGAATGTGTGTGTCTGCGTGTGTACATTAGAGGGTGCTGTGTTAAAACAAAGAGAGAAGGGGATTTAATCATCTCTCTAAGGCTGCATCTTCTCACAGTCCCTTACTGTGTTAACATCATGTTGGCTTACATTTTGTCTGATAGGAGAAACACACACACACACACACACACACACACACACACACACACACACACACACACACACACACACACACACACACACACACACACACACACACACACACACACACACACACACACACACACACACACGCAATCCATCATTTCTGATTACTGTCAGTACAAAGTATACAGGAATGCCTAGATGGCATAGTTGTGTTTTCCTATATTCTTCATTGTTGAGGTTTTCACTAGATTCTGGTTTCTTTAATTCTGCAGTAGAATGACTCGTAAGATAGGTTAAGATAGCTCAGCCATAAGGATACAGAGGAGAATAGCGCCCTGTAAAGATGTTATATATAACCTACACCAGATATTGCATAGAATTCTCCAAATCTACAGAACTGTTACCTTAGCGATAAAGACCACTTTTATGAGAGGATGAAAGGAAAGATAAGGACATGAAAGGAAAGAAATGGAAGGAATGGAAAAGAAAAGGATAAAACTGGAGACCTATTGATTTCTCCTAAATAATACAGATGTGCTAGTGAACCTGAGCTGCATGGGTGTGTGTGTGAGCATGTGCATGTGTGTGTGGATGTGTGTGTGTGTGTGTGTGTGTGTGAGTGGATGTGTGTGAGCATGTGCATGTGTGTGTGGATGTGTGTGTGTGGATGTGTGTGAGTGTATGTGCCTGTGTGTGTGGATGTGTGTGTGTGGATGTGTGTGTGTGGATGTGTGTGAGTGTGTGTGCCTGTGTGTGTGGATGTGTGTGTGTGGATGTGTGTGTGTGGATGTGTGTGTGTGGATGTGTGTGTGTGGATGTGTGTGAGTGTATGTGCCTGTGTGTGTGGATGTGTGTGTGGATGTGTGTGTGTGGATGTGCATGTGTGTGTGGATGTGTGTGTGGATGTGTGTGTGTGTGTGGATGTGCATGTGTGTGTGGATGTGTGTGTGGATGTGTGTGTGTGTGTGGTGTGTGTGTGTGGATGTGTGTGTGTGGATGTGTGTGAGTGTATGTGCCTGTGTGTGTGGATGTGTGTGTGTGGATGTGTGTGAGTGTATGTGCATGTGTGTGTGTGGATGTGTGTGTGTGTGTGTGTATGTGTATGCGTGTGTGTATGTGTATATGAGTGCATGTGGGTGTGTGTATGTGTATGTGTTTGTGTATGTTCCTGCAAGTGTGCTGATTATGTGTGTGCAAAACTATAACAAATATGTAAAAGATATATAACCCCCTTTAACAAATGAACCAGTGAGTGACAGAGGCCAGTGTTTGTATCTGTAATGGTAGAGAGAATGAGGAGAAGGGGAGAACGACAGCCTTTATCTTGAATGTGTTATGTCCCTCAACGACTGATTTAGAAAGACGCATCTTCACTGTCTAGGCGAAGCCTTTTAAGGTGCTTCAGCCAGTGTATGTGTCGTTGTGTAGTGTGTGTGGTTGTGTAGTGTGTGTGTGTGTTTGTGTGTGTGTGTTTGTGTAGTGTGTGTGTGTTTGTGTAGTGTGTATATGTGCTTGTATAGTGTGTGTGTGTGTTTGTGTAGTGTGTGTGTGTATGTGTGAGTGTAGTGAGTGTGTGTTAATGTGTTCTTCAGCTCTAAGGACTCCATTAGGACACATTACAAAGCCTTGATCCTTTTCATTGTGGAGTGTCCTTGGGTAGCTGGGGCGCCTCTTCCATTAAACACATCTCTCTCTCTCTGTCCGTCTGTGTGTTATTGTGTGTGTGTGTTTCTGTGTGTTTGTGTGTGTGTGTGTTTCTGTGTGTTTGTGTATGTGATTAACTGGGTTCAAAACCGTGTCTCCTGCATGCCAAATGTCTGTCTTAGCCGACTGAGGTAAAGCCTAGGCATTAGCTTGGGGAGCTAACGCCAGTCTTCAGGTTTCAGGAAAGATTACTCATCACTGGATCATGGTTAACTGAACTACCTCCGTTACACGTGTGTGTGTGTGTGTGTGTGTATGTTTGTGTGTGTGTGTCTAAGTATGTGTTTACCCCCCCAAATTCTCTACGCCAGGGGTATTCAACTCTGACCCTACAAGGTCTGGAGCCTGCTGATTTTCTGTTCTACCTGATCATTAATTGCACCCATCTGGTGTCCCAGGTCTAAATCAGTCCCTGATTAGAGGGGAATGACCCATCTGGTGTCCCAGGTCTAAATCAGTCCCTGATTAGAGGGGAATCACCCATCTGGTGTCCCAGGTCTAAATCAGTCCCTGATTAGAGGGGAATCACCCATCTGGTGTCCCAGGTCTAAATCAGTCCCTGATTAGAGGGGAATCAACCATCTGGTGTCCCAGGTCTAAATCAGTCCCTGATTAGAGGGGAATCACCCATCTGGTGTCCCAGGTCTAAATCAGTCCCTGATTAGAGGGGAATCACCCATCTGGTGTCCCAGGTCTAAATCAGTCCCTGATTAGAGGGGAATCACCCATCTGGTGTCCCAGGTCTAAATCAGTCCCTGATTAGAGGGGAATCACCCATCTGGTGTCCCAGGTCTAAATCAGTCCCTGATTAGAGGGGAATCACCCATCTGGTGTCCCAGGTCTAAATCAGTCCCTGATTAGAGGGGAATCACCCATCTGGTGTCCCAGGTCTAAATCAGTCCCTGATTAGAGGGGAATCACCCATCTGGTGTCCCAGGTCTAAATCAGTCCCTGATTAGAGGGGAATCAACCATCTGGTGTCCCAGGTCTAAATCAGTCCCTGATTAGAGGGGAATCAACCATCTGGTGTCCCAGGTCTAAATCAGTCCCTGATTAGAGGGGAATCACCCATCTGGTGTCCCAGGTCTAAATCAGTCCCTGATTAGAGGGGAATCACCCATCTGGTGTCCCAGGTCTAAATCAGTCCCTGATTAGAGGGGAATCACCCATCTGGTGTCCCAGGTCTAAATCAGTCCCTGATTAGAGGGGAATCACCCATCTGGTGTCCCAGGTCTAAATCAGTCCCTGATTAGAGGGGAATCAACCATCTGGTGTCCCAGGTCTAAATCAGTCCCTGATTAGAGGGGAATCACCCATCTGGTGTCCCAGGTCTAAAGCAGTCCCTGATTAGAGGGGAATCACCCATCTGGTGTCCCAGGTCTAAATCAGTCCCTGATTAGAGGGGAATCACCCATCTGGTGTCCCAGGTCTAAATCAGTCCCCGATTAGAGGGGAATCACCCATCTGGTGTCCCAGGTCTAAATCAGTCCCCGATTAGAGGGGAATCACCCATCTGGTGTCCCAGGTCTAAATCAGTCCCCGATTAGAGGGGAATCACCCATCTGGTGTCCCAGGTCTAAATCAGTCCCCGATTAGAGGGGAATCACCCATCTGGTGTCCCAGGTCTAAATCAGTCCCCGATTAGAGGGGAATCACCCATCTGGTGTCCCAGGTCTAAATCAGTCCCCGATTAGAGGGGAATCACCCATCTGGTGTCCCAGGTCTAAATCAGTCCCCGATTAGAGGGGAATCACCCATCTGGTGTCCCAGGTCTAAATCAGTCCCCGATTAGAGGGGAATAACCCATCTGGTGTCCCAGGTCTAAAGCAGTCCCCGATTAGAGGGGAATCACCCATCTGGTGTCCCAGGTCTAAAGCAGTCCCCGATTAGAGGGGAATCACCCATCTGGTGTCCCAGGTCTAAATCAGTCCCTGATTAGAGGGGAATCACCCATCTGGTGTCCCAGGTCTAAAGCAGTCCCTGATTAGAGGGGAATCACCCATCTGGTGTCCCAGGTCTAAATCAGTCCCCGATTAGAGGGGAATCACCCATCTGGTGTCCCAGGTCTAAATCAGTCCCTGATTAGAGGGGAATCACCCATCTGGTGTCCCAGGTCTAAATCAGTCCCCGATTAGAGGGGAATCACCCATCTGGTGTCCCAGGTCTAAATCAGTCCCCGATTAGAGGGGAATCACCCATCTGGTGTCCCAGGTCTAAATCAGTCCCCGATTAGAGGGGAATCACCCATCTGGTGTCCCAGGTCTAAATCAGTCCCCGATTAGAGGGGAATCACCCATCTGGTGTCCCAGGTCTAAATCAGTCCCCGATTAGAGGGGAATCACCCATCTGGTGTCCCAGGTCTAAATCAGTCCCTGATTAGAGGGGAATCACCCATCTGGTGTCCCAGGTCTAAATCAGTCCCTGATTAGTTGGGTCAATGAACAAATGCAGTGTAAGTGGCTTCGAGGTCCAGAGTGTAGTTGGAGGGCTCTACACAGATAAAGGGTACTTTACACACTGCCACTCAGAGAGAGCGAGGAGACATATCTAACCATCAGCTCTATCAGCTACACACTATCCAACCATCACAGCCTTGATCATTAATCACACACACAATCACAAACGCAAGCAACCTTCATCTTCACTCGGTTCCTCCTCATAATCAGATCCTCTCCATGAATCACTTTGGTGTCTGTTTCTTCCTCTCTCCCTCTCTTTCCATATCTGTCTCAGTACTCTACTTCCTCTCTCTCCATATCTGTCTCAGTACTCTACTTCCTCTCTCTCTCCATATCTGTCTCAGTAATCTACTTCCTCTCTCTCTCCATCTCCCTCTCTCTCCATATCTGTCTCAGTACTCTACTTCCTCTCTCTCCATATCTGTCTCAGTACTCTACTTCCTCTCTCTCCATATCTGTCTCAGTACTCTACTTCCTCTCTCTCTCCCTCTCTCTCCATATCTGTCTCAGTACTCTACTTCCTCTCTCCTCATATCTGTCTCAGTACTCTACTTCCTCTCTCTCTCCCTCTCCCTCTCCCTCTCCCTCTCCCTCTCCCTCTCCCTCTCCCTCTCCCTCTCTCTCTATATCTGTCTCAGTACTCTACTTCCTCTCTCTCTCCATATCTGTCTCAGTACTCTACTTCCTCTCTCTCCCTCTCCCTCTCTCTCCATATCTGTCTCAGTACTCTACTTCCTCTCTCTCTCCATATCTGTCTCAGTACTCTACTTCCTCTCTCGCTCCATATCTGTCTCAGTACTCTACTTCCTCTCTCTCTCCATATCTGTCTCAGTACTCTACTTCCTCTCTCGCTCCATATCTGTCTCAGTACTCTACTTCCTCTCTCTCTCCATATCTGTCTCAGTACTCTACTTCCTCTCTCTCTCCCTCTCCCTCTCCCTCTCCCTCTCCCTCTCCCTCTCCCTCTCCCTCTCCCTCTCCCTCTCCCTCTCTCTCTATATCTGTCTCAGTACTCTACTTCCTCTCTCTCTCCATATCTGTCTCAGTACTCTACTTCCTCTCTCTCCCTCTCCCTCTCTCTCCATATCTGTCTCAGTACTCTACTTCCTCTCTCTCTCCATATCTGTCTCAGTACTCTACTTCCTCTCTCGCTCCATATCTGTCTCAGTACTCTACTTCCTCTCTCTCTCCATATCTGTCTCAGTACTCTACTTCCTCTCTCGCTCCATATCTGTCTCAGTACTCTACTTCCTCTCTCTCTCCATATCTGTCTCAGTACTCTACTTCTCTCTCCCTCTCTCTCCATATCTGTCTCAGTACTCTACTTCCTCTCTCTCTCCATATCCCTCTACCCTTCCCTCTCCATATCTGTCTCTACTCTACTCCTCTCTCTCTCCATATCTGTCTCAGTACTCTACTTCCTCTCTCTCTCCATATCTGTCTCAGTACTCTACTTCCCCTCTCTCTCCATATCTGTCTCCTCTCTTCTCCTCTGTCTCAGTACTCTACTTCCTCTCCCTCTCTCTCCATATCTGTCTCAGTACTCTACTTCCTCTCTCTCTCCATATCTGTCTCAGTACTCTACTTCCTCTCTCTCTCCATATCTGTCTCAGTACTCTACTTCCTCTCTCTCTCCATATCTGTCTCAGTACTCTACTTCCTCTCTCGCTCCATATCTGTCTCAGTACTCTACTTCCTCTCTCTCTCCATATCTGTCTCAGTACTCTACTTCCTCTCTCTCTCTCTCCATATCTGTCTCAGTACTCTACTTCTCTCTCTCTCCATATCTGTCTCAGTACTCTACTTCTCTCTCTCTCTCCATATCTGTCTCAGTACTCTACTTCTCTCTCTCTCTCATATCTGTCTCTCTCTACTTCCTCTCTCTCTCCATATCTGTCTCAGTACTCTACTTCTCTCTCTCTCTCCATATCTGTCTCAGTACTCTACTTCCCCTCTCTCCATATCTGTCTCTCTCTCCCTCTCTCTCCATATCTGTCTCAGTACTCTACTTCTCTCTCCCCTCTCCCTCTCTCCATATCTGTCTCAGTACTCTACTTCCTCTCTCTCTCCCTCTCCCTCTCTCTCCATATCTGTCTCAGTACTCTACTTCCTCTCTCCCTCTCTCTCCATATCTGTCTCAGTACTCTACTTCCTCTCTCCCTCTCTCTCCATATCTGTCTCAGTACTCTACTTCCTCTCTCTCTCCCTCTCCCTCTCTCTCTCCATATCTGTCTCAGTACTCTACTTCCTCTCTCCCTCTCTCTCCATATCTGTCTCAGTACTCTACTTCCTCTCTCCCTCTCTCTCCATATCTGTCTCTACTCTCTCCTCTCTCTCTCCATATCTGTCTCAGTACTCTCTCTCTCTCTCTCTCTCTCTCTCTCTCTCTCTCTCTCTCTCTCTCTCTCTCTCTCTCTCTCTCTCTCTCTCTCTCTCTCTCTCTCTCTCTCTCTCTCTCTCTCTCTCTCTCTCTCTCTCTCTCTCTCTCTCTCTCTCTCTCTGTACTCTACTTCCTCTCTCTCTCCATATCTGTCTCAGTACTCTACTTCCTCTCTCGCTCCATATCTGTCTCAGTACTCTACTTCCTCTCTCCCTCTCTCTCCCTCTCCCTCCATATCTGTCTCAGTACTCTACTTCCTCTCTCTCTCCATATCTGTCTCAGTACTCTACTTCCTCTCTCCCTCTCTCTCCCTCTCTCTCCATATCTGTCTCAGTACTCTACTTCCTCTCTCTCTCTCTCCATATCTGTCTCAGTACTCTACTTCCTCTCTCTCCCTCTCCCTCTCTCTCCATATCTGTCTCAGTACTCTACTTCCTCTCTCTCTCTCCATATCTGTCTCAGTACTCTACTTCCTCTCTCCCTCTCTCTCCCTCTCTCTCCATATCTGTCTCAGTACTCTACTTCCTCTCTCTCCCTCTCTCTCTCTCCCTCTCCCTCTCCATATCTGTCTCAGTACTCTACTTCCTCTCTCTCCCTCTCCCTATCTGTCTCAGTACTCTACTTCCTCTCTCTCTCCATATCTGTCTCAGTACTCTACTTCCTCTCTCTCTCCCTCTCCCTCTCACTCCATATCTGTCTCAGTACTCTACTTCCTCTCTCTCTCTCTCCCTCTCTCTCCATATCTGTCTCAGTACTCTACTTCCTCTCTCTCTCCATATCTGTCTCAGTAATCTACTTCCTCTCTCTCTGCATATCTGTCTCTCTCCATATCTGTCTCAGTAATCTACTTCCTCTCTCTCCCTCTCCCTCTCTCTCCATATCTGTCTCAGTAATCTACTTCCTCTCTCTCCTCATATCTGTCACAGTACTCTACTTCCTCTCTCTCTCCCTCTCCCTCTCTCTCCATATCTGTCTCAGTAATCTACTTCCTCTCTCTCTCCATATCTGTCTCAGTACTCTACTTCCTCTCTCTCTCCCTCTCCCTCTCTCTCCATATCTGTCTCAGTACTCTACGTCCTCTCTCTCTCCCTCTCCCTCTCTCTCCATATCTGTCTCAGTAATCTACTTCCTCTCTCTCCTCATATCTGTCTCAGTACTCTTCTTCCTCTCTCCCTCCCTCTCCCTCTCCCTCTCTCTCCATATCGGTCTCAGTAATCTACTTCCTCTCTCTCTCCCTCTCCCTCTCTCTCCATATCTGTCTCAGTAATCTACTTCCTCTCTCTCTCCCTCTCCCTCTCTCTCCATATCTGTCTCAGTAATCTACTTCCTCTCTCTCCTCATATCTGTCTCAGTACTCTACTTCATCTCTCTCTCCCTCTCCCTCTCTCTCCATATCTGTCTCAGTACTCTACTTCCTCTCTCTCTCCATATCTGTCTCAGTACTCTACTTCCTCTCTCTCTCTCTCCCTCTCCCTCTCTCTCCATATCTGTCTCAGTACTCTACTTCCTCTCTCTCTCCCTCTCCCTCTCTCTCCATATCTGGCTCAGTAATCTACTTCCTCTCTCTCTCCATATCTGTCTCAGTACTCTACTTCCTCTCTCTCTCTCTCTCTCTCTCTCTCTCTCTCTCTCTCTCTCTCTCCCTCTCCCTCTCTCTCCATATCTGTCTCAGTACTCTACTTCCTCTCTCCCTCTCCCTCTCTCTCCATATCTGTCTCAGTACTCTACTTCCTCTCTCTCTCCATATCTGTCTCAGTACTCTACTTCCTCTCTCTCTCCCTCTCCCTCTCTCTCCATATCTGTCTCAGTACTCTACTTCCTCTCCCTCTCCCTCTCTCTCCATATCTGTCTCAGTACTCTACTTCCTCTCTCCCTCTCCCTCTCTCTCCATATCTGTCTCAGTACTCTACTTCCTCTCTCTCTCCATATCTGTCTCAGTACTCTACTTCCTCTCTCTCTCCATATCTGTCTCAGTACTCTACTTACTCTCTCTCTCCCTCTCCCTCTCTCTCCATATCTGTCTCAGTACTCTACTTTCTCTGTCTATCTCTCTCCTCCTTCTCTGTCTTCAATGTTGCCCGCCTACAGAAGCTCCCCAGTGGTTCACTGAGGTGTAGTGTCCACCGTTAAGGTCAGGTCCAGTTGTCCCCTATGAGGGGGATGGAGAACTACGGGGGAGGGGGTTAGGGGTCACAGGCTGCATGCTAGATAGGGCTGGAAGGAGGTGAGAGGGGGAGAGAGAGGAGCCGGAGGGGTGTTAAGGGTCAGAGGCTGCATGGTAGATAGGGCTGGAAGGAGGTGAGAGGGGGAGGGGGAGAGAGAGGGGCCGGAGGGGTGTTAAGGGTCAGAGGCTGCATGGTAGATAGGGCTGGAAGGAGGTGAGAGGGGGAGGGGTGAGAGAGGGGCCGGAGGGGTGTTAGGGGTCAGAGGCTGCATGGTAGATAGGGCTGGAAGGAGGTGAGAGAGGGGCCAGAGGGGTGTTAGGGAAGAGGGGATAGGGGATAGGGAGAGAGAGGTGACCTTTCAAGGACAGATGGTCAATGTTGGGCAAGATGTACTGTATTTGGAAGTATCCTCATTGAATTGTGTAGTTTAGTTGCTAGTAGAAACCATTTCAACGGGGCCTAATCAACACCTGAATTACTGGCATGATCAATGTGAATAATATGATGTGATGTCTTTAGGGGTGGATTAGTTATTTCATTGGATAAGAACAACAGAGAATCAGGTGAGTATTTAGGGTATTTAAAGATAGTCATGAAGATTACTGAGTTTAGAGTGTTTAGAGTGAATCCCTGTCTTCAGTCTGATATTAACTTACTCACTCTTTAGGGATTCCTAATGGACTACATTCATTTAATTAGAGCTCTTGATTAACATGCTTTATCGATGCACCCGTGTATGTGTGTGTGTGTGTGGTGTGTGGTGTGTGGTGTGGAGGACATAAGTAGGGAGTGAGGAAGTGTGATAGAGAACAAAAGTTAGAATGGGATAATTGGGAGAGGTAGTTGGAGAAAGAGAACCAACAATATACAGTGTGATGTCAGAATCCTTTCAGCAGCTAGCCGACAGTTGATTGGTTGCCTTGAACCTGAATTAAAGTTTAAGGGAGACTAACTGCTAGTACTATTATCCTAACACGGGGTCCACATTCTTCAATGAGGTGTCACTGTAAATAAGAATTTGTTCTTAACTGACTTGCCTAGTTAAATTAAAGGTTCAATTAAAAAAGGTCTGGAGGACCGCATTGAAAATGTGTTATATTTCACCACTCAAAATTTGACTAAAAATGGTCCTCTATCCAGGGCTCTAAAGTGAGGTCGGATATGCAACAAAATACTTATTTGTGCGACATGGAGCTTTATTTTGGGAGCACCAGTGCTTAACAATATTTCACGGCAACACTTCTCTACACCGCTCAAACAAGACAGGCTGCCTCCCGTGGCTGCTGGCTGCCTCCCGTGGCTGCTGGCTGCCCCCCGTGGCTGCTGGCTGCCCCCCGTGGCTGCTGGCTGCCCCCCGTGGCTGCTGGCTGCCTCCCGTGGCTGCTGGCTGCCCCCCGTGGCTGCTGGCTGCCTCCCGTGGCTGCTGGCTGCCTCCCGTGGCTGCTGGCTGCCTCCCGTGGCTGCTGGCTGCCTCCCGTGTCTGCTGGCTGCCTCCCGTGGCTGCTGGCTGCCTCCCGTGGCTGCTGGCTGCCTCCCGTGGCTGCTGGCTGCCTCCCGTGGCTGCTGGCTGCCTCCCGTGGCTGCTGGCTTCCATTTTCCGGGCCACACACATCAAGACCCACCCCCTGCCACTCAAGCAGTTGGCACACAGCTCCCCCACACGGTTATTCTCTCAGAATGCTGTCAGTTCATGCACTCAACACAGGTTCTTCCAAAACAACAAAGATGCTGCTTTCCATGTTGCTTTGGTTGTCTTCCTCTCAGGCTTCCATGTCCTCTCCCTGGACCTCCTTAATGTCCACCTCTTGAACATAGTCCACCTCTTGAACATCAGACTCTGAGGCCTCATCTTCACTGTCACTTTCCAACCTTGTTGAGGATGGCTCATTGTCAGGCTCAAAAATCCTCATATTTGTCCAGAAGGCCACTAATCTTTCAACCCTTGTATTGGTCAGCCTGTTGCGTGCTTTGGTATGCGTGTTCCCAAACAAGGACCAGTTTCGCTCTGAGGCGGCTGATGTTGGTGGGATTTGGAGGATGATGGAGGCAGCAGGGGAAAGAGACACAAATTCCCTTCCACCAGGTGGCTGATGAGATATGTTGGCACGACGGCCATATTGCATTTCCATCCCAAAGCCCTTGCTTGGAAGTGTACTTTGCCAGACTGCCAAGAACCTTGCCCTCATCCAGGCCAAGGTGGCGAGACACGGTAGTGATGACACCATAGGCCATTGCCAGCATACTTGGGGTCTAACATGTATGCTGCGCGGGTCCAACATGTATTTCAGAACTGCAGTTTCCTTTGCTTGGAGCAACAGTGTAGTGGGCAAGGCAGTACGGATTTCTTCTCTTACATCTGAAAGCATAGTCTGAACATCAGACAGGATGGCATTGTCTCCCTCAATCCGTGCAATGGCTACTGCTATAGGTTTCAGGAGTTTCAGGCTGCTTACCATTTACCACCCAAAATACATCATCCAGGGGGATCCTCGTGATGGGGCTGTCCATATCGGCAGACTGTGATGTGGCCGTTTCTTGGAGAGACTCCTTCCCCTCCAGAAGACTGTCAAACATGATGACAACACCACCCCAACAGGTGTTGCTGGGCAGCTTCAATGTGGTGCTCTTATTCTTCTCACTTTGCTTGGTGAGGTAGATTGCTGCAATAATATGTTTTTTTTACACCTTTATTTTACTCGGCAAGTCAGTTTTGAACAAATACTTATTTTCAATGACAGCCTAGGAACAGTGGGTTAACTGCCTGTTCAGGGGCAGAAGGACAGATTTTGTACCTTGTCAGCTCGGGGATTTGAACTTACAACCTTTTGGTTACTAGTCCAATGCTCTAACCACTAGGCTACCCTGCCGCCCCGACAGTTGAAGTCGGAAGTTTACATACACCTTAGCCAAATACATTTAAACTCTGTTTTTCACAATTTCTGACATTTAATCCTAGTAAAAATCCTGTCTTAGGTCAGTTAGGATCACCACTTTATTTTAAGAATGTGAAATATCAGAATAATAGTAGAGAGAATGATTTATTTCAGCTTTTATTTCTTCCAGCTTTTATTTCTTCCATCACATTCCCAATGGATCAGAAGTTTACATACAGTCAATTAGTATTTGGTAGCATTGCCTTTACATTGTTTAACTTGGGTCAAACGTTTCAGGTAGCCTTCCACAAGCTCACCACAATAAAGTTGGGTGAATGTTGGCCAATTCCTCCTGACTGAGCTGGTGTTACTGAGTCAGGTTTGTAGGACTCCTTGCTCACACACACTTTTACAGTTCTGCCCCCAAATTTTCTATAGGATCGAGGTCAGTGCTTTGTGATGACCACTCCAATACCTTTACTTTGTTGTCCTTAAGCCATTTTGCCACAACATTGGAAGTATGCTTGGGGTCATTGTCCATTTTGAAGACCCATTTGCGACCAAGCTTTAACTTCCTGGCTGATGTCTTAAATGTTGCTTCAATATATCCACATAATTTTCCTGCCTCATAATGGCATTTATTTTGTGAAGTGCACCAGTCCCTCCTGCAGCAAAACACCCCGACAACATGCTTCACGTTTGGGATTGTAACGGTTTTCTTGAGTTGAAAGAGAGGCGGACCAAAACGCAGCGTGGTTATTATTCATGGTTCTTTAATAAAGATACTAAGATACTATACATGAATAGACTAACAAAACAATAAACGTGAGAAAACCTAAACAGCCCTATCTGGTGCAAACACAGAGATAGGAACAATCACCCACAAAACCCAACACCAAACAGGCTACCTAAATATGGTTCCCAATCAGAGACAAGGACTAACACCTGCCTATGATTGAGAACCATATCAGGCCAAACACAGAAACAGACAAACTAGACACACAACATAGAAAGCCCACTCAGATCACACCCTGACCAAACAAAACATAGAAACATACAAAGCAAACTATGTTCAGGGTGTGACAGTACCTCCCCCAAGGTGCGGACTCCGGCCGCAAAACCTGAGCCTATTGGGGAGGGTCTGGGTGGGCATCTGTCCGCGGTGTATGGTGCCTGCTCAGCGTGTCTGGTCGCTGGTACGCAGTTTTGGTCCAGGGTATCCTGCGCCGGCTCTGCGTGCTGTGTCTCCGGGGCGCTTGGAGGGTGCAGTGCATCCTATGCCTACGCTCCGCTCGTGCCGGGCAAATGTGGGAGTGGAGCCTAAGGGAGAGGTGCACGTAGTAGGCACTAGATCTTCCGTGCTTACCCAGAGCCCGGTTCAACCTGTGCCTGCACTCTGGAGGGTCCGGGCTAGAGTAGTGATCCAACCTGGGGGAGTGGTGCCAAGGCTGCGCACCAGAGCTCCAGTGCTCCCCCACAGCCTGGTCCTTCAGGTGCCTCCTCCTAACACCAGGCCTCCTGGAGGTCTCCCCAGCCTGGTGGGTCCTGTGGCAGCCCCACGCACCAGGCTGCCTCTCTGTCTCCTCCCTACAGGTGGTCCCGCCTGTCCGGCGCCACCGGAGTCTCCCGCCTGTCCGGCACCGCCGGAGTCTCCCGCCTGTCCGGCGCCGCCGGAGCCTTCCTCCGCTACTGCGCTGCCGGAGCATCCCGCCTGTCCAGCGCTGCCGGAGCCTCCCGCCTGTCCAGCGCTGCCGGAGCCTCCCGCCTGTCCAGCGCTGCCGGAGCCTCCCGCCTGTCCAGCGCTGCCGGAGCCTCCCGCCTGTCCAGCGCTGCCAGAGCCTCCCGCCTGTCCAGCGCCTCCCTCCTCTCCAGCGCTGCCGGAGTCTCCTGCCAGTCCAGCGTCCCTCTGTCCCGAGCTGCCGCCTCTCTGTCCCGAGCTGCCCCTCTGTCCAGTCGGGTCATTTAGAAGGGTTGCCATGGTTAGGAAGCCACGGAGGCAGACAATGAGGTGGACTAAGACGATGGTGAAGTGGGGTCCGCGTCCCGCGCCAGAGCTGCCACCGTGGACAGACGCCCACCCAGACCCTCCCCTATAGGTTAAGGTTTTGCGGCCGGAGTCCGCACCTTTGGGAGGAGGGGGGGGGGGGGGGGGTGCTGTCACGTTCTGACCTTTATTTCCTTTGTTTTGTATTCATTATTTAGTATGGTCAGGGCGTGAGTTGGGGTGGGCAGTCTATGTTTGATTTTCTATGATTTGGGGATTTCTATGTTTTGGCCTAGTATGGTTCTCAATCAGAGGCAGGTGTCATTAGTTGTCTCTGATTGAGAATCATACTTAGGTAGCTTGGGTTGCACTGTTTGTTTGTGGGTAATTGCTGTTTTTTTTTTTACATACAGTATGTTTGACACCCCTGCCTTAACCCGTGTGTGTGTGTGTGTGTGTGTGTGTGTGTGTGTGTGTGTGTGTGTGTGTGTGTGTGTGTGTGTGTGTGTGTGTGTGTAGTCTGTCTATGAGGTGTGTGTCTTCTTCTCTCTCTGCCTGAAAGCCTCAGCAGCCTCAGGGAGTTGTGAGAAATCAATAGTATTCAGCATCTTCTCCTCTTTATTCATTTAATAACTCTGGAGCATTGGATTATAGTTCAGCTGAACCCCATCATAGAAGCCCCATCACCACCTCTCTGTATCTCTCTCTCTTTATCCCTTCCTCTCTATCTACCCGTGTCTCTTTCTCTCTCTCTGTATCTGTCTCTCCATGCAGAGCAGCTGCCATTAAATTGTTTGTGTATGTGTATGTCCATACATGTGTGTGTGTGCGTGTGCCTGTGTGTGTGTGCCTGTGCATATTGATCAGTGTGGTCAGCTTTATGGTGTGTAGTTGTAAACTTCATGTTTTAACTGTCTGATGTTTGATGTGACTGAGATTAAAGTGTTTGCAGGGAAACAGAGTAGCACAGCAGCAAACAGTCCCGACGCTGCCAGCTACCATTATTCTGCTATTAGACCACAGGGAAATTACTATATGACTGGCTGATTTATCAATGTAAATAAGAGCATTTCCTTTAGCGCTGTGTGTGTTTCTGCTACTGTGTGATCTCGACTGCTTGAGTTCTATTAATCACGTTTCTAACCATCCCTCCAAACACTAGGGGAAGTGTATAGAGAACCCCCAAAGGACTCTTTTTGGTTTCAGGGAGAACCCTTTTTGGTTCCAGGGAAAACCGTTTTTGGTTCCAGGGAGAACCCTTTTGGGTTCCGTGTAGAACCCTCTGTGGAAAGGGTCCTACATGGAACCCAAAAGGGTTCTACCTGGAACCAAAAGGGTTCTTCAAAGGCTTCTGCTATAGGGACAGCTTAAGAACCCTTTTAGGTTCTAGACAGCACTTTTATTTCTAAGAGAGTACCGTCATACTGACTGGTCTTTTATTTCTAAGAGAGTACCGTCATACTGACTGGTCTTTTATTTCTAAGAGAGTACCGTCATACTGACTGGTCTTTTATTTCTAAGAGAGTACCGTCATACTGACTGGTCTTTTATTTCTAAGAGAGTACCGTCATACTGACTGGTCTTTTATTTCTAAGAGAGTACCGTCATACACTGGTCTTTTACTGACTGGTCTTTTATTTCTAAGAGAGTACCGTCATACTGACTGGTCTTTTATTTCTAAGAGAGTAGCGTCATACTGACTGGTCTTTTATTTCTAAGAGAGTAGTCTTTTATTTCGTCATACTGACTGGTCTTTTATTTCTAAGAGAGTACCGTCATACTGACTGGTCTTTTATTTCTAAGAGAGTACCGTCATACTGACTGGTCTTTTATTTCTAAGAGAGTACCATCATACTGACTGGTCTTTTATTTCTAAGAGAGTACCGTCATACTGACTGGTCTTTTATTTCTAAGAGAGTACCATCATACTGACTGGTCTTTTATTTCTAGTACCGTCATACTGACTGGTTTTTTATTTCTAAGAGAGTACCGTCATACTGACTGGTCTTTTATTTCTAAGAGAGTACCGTCATACTGACTGGTCTTTTATTTCTAAGAGAGTACCGTCATACTGACTGGTTTTTTATTTCTAAGAGAGTACCATCATACTGACTGGTCTTTTATTTCTAAGAGAGTACCATCATACTGACTGGTCTTTTATTTCTTAGAGTGTACCATCATACTGACTGGTCTTTTATTTCTAAGAGAGTACCATCATACTGACTGGTCTTTTATTTCTAAGAGAGTACCGTCATACTGACTGGTCTTTTATTTCTAAGAGAGTACCGTCATACTGACTGGTCTTTTATTTCTAAGAGTGTACTGTCATACTGACTGGTCTTTTATTTCTAAGAGAGTACCGTCATACTGACTGGTCTTTTATTTCTAGGAGAGTACCATCATACTGACTGGTCTTGTCCTGTAGTACCATGCGATTTCACTGACAGCGATAGAAGGGGAATAAATAGATTCCTGTAAACCAACACAACAACAGCTGCACCTAATACAGCTCAGGTCAGTTACACCCGTTGGATCTTATTCCAGGTGTAAGACTACAGGAGAATCAGGTAGACAACAGGTTCTCCACTGCTCCCAGGGTTTTTACTTCAGTTCTCCTAATAGATGGTCAATTCACCCATATCACATATGAACTCTTATCATATTAACATTTAGGGATTATTACACACCATTTAGACAGTATTTACACTGTATTACACGCTATTTAATCACTATTTACTGTCCGACTGTTGATAAGAGGCAGAAAGTTATAGCCTGTCATAAGTCAACAAGTTGCCACTATCCACATCACACAGATGGAGGGACTGTAAATACACACATGAACAGACACAGACATGCACACACACACACACACACAGGCACACATGAACGAACATGCACACATATGAATGCCACTGATGCAAAGATGCATGCACACATGGACTCAGGCAAGTACACATGAATAGAACCACACACACACACACACTCAACAGTTTTAAATGAGAACATCATGATGAGGAGTCAGTCTGTCAAACACACTACACTCACTCTGCCTTTTGACACTCTCTCATGCAAAGACAATGCTTAATCAATACAGAGTCAAACATGTTCTATCTGCCTCACTGAGCTCCAATAAAACCCTCTGTCACAGGAGGCCCAACCAACCGACTGCTCTGCACCAGCTAGCACCCACACACACAGACAAACACTCTCACGAACACAGACAAACACACACAGCTGAGAAGTTTGTGGTAGCATAATATTTTTTTCTCCTTTCTCTCTCTCACAATCCCTCTTCTACCCCCTCATCTCTCTCTCCAACCTCTACCCCGTGCTGAGAGACACAAAGACCCACAGGCAGGTACAGATGGGGAGGCCCCTGTAAGTGTGTGTGGTGTAGTGTGTGTGTGTGTGTGTGTTTGACCCATCAGCCCTGTTCTCTCTTTGTCTGGTTGTGATGCTGTGACAAGCTGCCTTGTCCTCTAATAAAAGACCTGCTCAGGCTTTACCTGCTCTGTGGGGGAGTGTGTGTGTGTGTGTGTGTGTGTGTGTGTGTGTGTGTGTGTGTGTGTGTGTGTGTGTTAAAAGGGTCTTGGCCCACCTGTCCCCCAGCTGGTGCTCTTGTGGCTGATGACAGTGAGCTGTTCCCTGAGCAGCTGAAGGGTTAGTTGTCTTATGCACATCTAAACCATGGCTCTCCAACCATGTTCCTGGACAGCTACCCTCCTGTAGGTTTTCAATCCAACCCCAGTTGTATCTAACCTGGTTCAGTTCATCAACCAGCTCATTATTAGAATCAGGTGCGCTAGATTAGGGTTGGAGTGAAAACCTACAGGCCGGTAGCTCTCCAGGAACAGTGTTGGAGAGCCCTGAAACACTCCAGAAGGTGAGTTGTCTGTAGACAGATTTATGATAAGTTCACTCCCTCCAAACACCTAACCATAACCAGTAGAAGGAAAAACACATAACTGACCTCAGATCAGTATTCGGGGAGACTCGATCAACCCTTATCTTATCCCACCAGAAATTAAAATTCCATGATGTCACAGCACCATCTGGTGGCACACCTCAACACTTTACACTCTTCTGTCTCTTTTCTCCATGTTGAGCTGGTTTGGCCTTGCTGCAGGTCAGTGCTGTCATCTGGTGTCTTTCTACTGCAACTGCCACACACAACCTGGACTGGGGATCGGAATGTATGACCTGGGCCCGGTTTCCTAAAAGCATCTGAAGGCTTACGCTAAATTCATTGTTAGAACCATAGCATCCTATGGATGCTTTTGGAAAACCGGGCCCTGATTAGTTGTGGTGAGTGCGTTTGTCACAGTTGTAGAATGTTTGATGTTATTAAGTAAATAAGCTAGTGGTAGGCTAGTATTGGCTGTCTGAGATTCAGCAATGTGATGATACATGCTCGCGCCCCGTATTGTTGTTACCTCGCGTTGCCGCGTTTATTTCAAATAGCCTATTTAAGCCTATCCTTGTTCAGATGAGCGGTCATATTTTTATGTGTTGTTATTAATAGTGCTTATTTACATTATACTTAGAATAAAGGCCCTTACGTTGCTTATTTTACCTAAAAAAACGGTTTATTTCTACAGTAAATCACCAGTTTGAGAGTATAATCTTAAACATTCAAACGACCATGCGCCTCTCTCATTTTCCCAGGGAAGTATTCATTAAGGCTATTATATTGCAAAAAGTTTAGCCTTGCAACACAAACCATTCACTCCAAACGCGATTGAGTTATTTTTTTTCTTAAACGGAACTTCTAGTTCAGGCATGTCTCTCTTCAAAAAGAATAAGCATCTGGAAGAAGTTGGAAGCAACAACTTCCGTCCACTTCGGAGATAGCACGGAAGAATCAAATCAAAGTGTACCGGTCACATACACAGTTTAGCAGATGTTATAGTGGGTGCAGCGAAATGCTCACATGAATAGTTTCTAACAATGCAGTCAAATGTCAAACAAGTACACAAATAATTAAAATAATAAAAATCAGAACGTCGGGACTAATCCCATTAACAACCCAAATAGCGCTGAAAAATTACACAATATACTAAGAATGACATGTACAGCAGTATATATATATTAATTAGCTATGTCAAGAATACAGTATATAAATAAATATGCAGTGTGTATAAACAATGTAACTAAATACAAAGTATGGTAGTATAAATATTAGAATGAGCTGTCAGGAATAAAGTATACTCAGTGTGAAACAGGAAGCGTCCAGTGGTTCAATATCTCTATGAAATGGTACAGTAGTACTGGCTGTGTGAGTGAGTATGAGGTGTGTGTGTGTTTTGTGTACGTGAGGGTGCATCACCTGGTAGAAGAAGGACAGTGATGACAGTTCAGCAGTCTGATTGACTTGGATTAGAAGCTGTTCAACAAATCCACGTTTATTTGTCACGTGCGCCGAATACAACAGGTGTAGGTAGACCATACTGTGAAATGCTTACTTGCAGGCTCTAACCAATAGTGCAAAAAAATGTATTAACTGAACAATAGGTAAGTCAAGAAATAAAACAGTAAAAAGACAGGCTATATACAGTAGTGAGGCTACATACAGTAGTGAGGCTATAAAAGTAGTGAGGCTACTTACAGACACTGGTTAGTCAGGCTGATTGAGGTAGTATGTACATGTAGACATGGTTAAAAAGTGACTGCATATATGATGAACAGAGAGTAGCAGTAGCGTAAAAGAGGGGTTGACGATTTGGGGGTGGCGGGACACAATGCAGATAGCCCGTTTAGCCAATGTGCGGGAGCACTGGTTGGTCTACCCAATTAAGGTAGTATGTACATGAATGTATAGTCAAAGTGACTATGCATATATGATAAACAGAGAGTAGCAGCAGCGTAAAAAGAGGGCTTGGGGGGCACACAATGCAAATAGTCCAGGTAACCATTTGACTACCTGTTCAGGAGTCTTATGACTTGGGGGTGAAAACTGTTGAGAAGCCTTTTTGTCCTAGACTTGGCACTCCGGTATCGCTTGCCATGCGGTAGTAGAGAGAACAGTCTATGACTGGGGTGGCTGGGGTCTTTGACAATTTTTAGGGCCTTCCTCTGACACTGCCTGGTGTAGAGGTCCTGGATGGCAGGGATCTTAGCCCCAGTGATGTACGGGACCGTACGCACTACCCTCTGTAGTGCCTAGCGGTCAGAGGCCGAGCAATTGCCATACCAGGCAGTGATGCAAGCAGTCAGGATGCTCTCGGTGTTACAAAGTATGGTAGTATAAATATTAGAATGAGCGATGTCAGGAATACAGTATTTAAATACTCCGTGTGATGGACTGGTAATAGAAGTGTTTTTGTCTTTTGGTCTTGGCACTGATGCACCTAGACATTAGCTGAAGTAAACAGTTCTTAGCTTGGGTGACTGAAGTCCTTGATTATATTATTGGTCTTCCTTTGACACTGCAGGAGGTTGGTGGCACCTGAATTGGGGAGAACGGGCTCGTGGCAATGATCAGAGCGGAAATTGAAATTTGATTCCATAACATTTGCTTCATTCCGGTCATTATTATGAGCCATCCTCCCCTCAGCAGCCTCCTTTTTTATTTATATATTTTATATCTTTATTTAACTAGGCAATTCAGTTAAGAACAAATTCTTATTTTCAATGACAGCCTAGGAACAGTGGGTTAACAGCCTTGTTCAGGGGCAGAACAATAGATTTTTACCATGTCAGCTCAGGGATTTGATCTTGCAACCTTTCGGTTACTAGTCCAATGCTCTAACCACTAGGCTACCTGTGTGTTTGGCACAGAATGTGGTAAATGTCCTGGAGGGCAGACAGCTTGCCGCCGATGATGTGTTGGGCTGACCGCACCATCCTCTAGAGTGCCATTGCGGTTGAAGGCGGTGCAGTATCCATACCAGGTGGTGATGAGGCCAGACAGAATGCTCTCAATGGTGCATCTGTAGATGTTTGTGAAGGTCTTATGGGCCATGCTGAATTTATTCAGCTGTCTGAGGTTGTAGAGGTGCTGTTGTGCCTTCTTCACCACGGTGTTGGTGTGGTGAGACCATTTCAGGTCCTCAGTGATGTGCACGCCGAGGAACTTTAAGCTTTTGACCCTATTCATTGCGGCCCCGTCAATGAGGATGGGGGGTGATCCCCCTTCTGTCTCCTGTAGTCCACGATCAGCTCCTTAGTTTTGTTGACTTTGAGGGAGAGGTTATTTGATGCCATGAATTTAGTGACGAGCTTGGAGGGCACTATGGTGAGCTATAGTTGATGAACAGCCTTCTCACATAGGTATTCCTCTTGTCCAGGTGGGATAGTGCAACGGCGATTGCGTCGTCTGTGGATCTGTTGGGGTGGTATGCAAATTGTAGTGGGTCAAGTGTGTCGGGTATGATGGTGGTGATATGGTCCTTGACTTTCAAAGAACTTCATGATGACAGAAGTGAGTGCTACTTGGCGATTGTCATTTAGTTCAGTTACCTTAGCTTGCTTGGGTACAGGAACAATGGTGGCTGTCTTGAAGCAAGTGTGGATGACGGGCTGGTATAATAAGAGGCTGAAAATGTCCGTAAACACTCCAGCCAGCTGGCCTGCGCTTGCTCTGAGAACGCGGCTCGGGATAGATGTGCAGCTTGTGCCAAACACTTTGCAGACTTTTCAGACTGAAATGGCAACACGTGGAAACAATTCAAATGAACTACAACATCCGTTTAAGAACCCAACAGCTTTCACGTCACTTTGAAGAGCATTTGGAGTAAGCGGTTTGCAACAGAATCGCCACACCTGTGTAATATGCAACCATTGTTTGGGAGAATCAGAGATCGTCTATTATATTGACAAGATAGTCAAGTGACTGCTGGAAGGTAGGCAGGAGGAGGTGAGATCAGGTGGGACCATTCTAGCCATTGAAAGGGCAGATACATGTGTGAACAACAGAGAGCACTCATCTTTGTATCTGTGCCATTATAGCGTCTGTGACAGCATGGGCAGCGCCATTGAGGCCATCTCCATTTTAAAGCAGTACATTTTCTTTGTCATTGGCTGATTGCTCCCAAATCATAGGAATCCCCACCCAGTTGACTATTTTAAAATGGTGGAAGCCCTCAATGACAATGTCCGTACTAAAACCGGCTATATCCAAGATGAATCCTCTATCTCTATGACAACAGGCACAACTCTGATATAACATTGTTTTATTTTTTAAGTTGCCGAAATACCATGTGCATCCACTTATATGCACTTATGCAAAGACACCACTTTTTTGGACAAGCTATGTTTTCAAATGTTCCAGGGATATAAAACATCCTGAAATATATGTAGATATCTTTGTTAGAAAGAATACTATATTTATCTTGACAGAGTGATGCTGAATGTAAAAAAATGGCTCAACTTACCCCCCTCTCCCCTATGCGTGTGTGTGTGTGTCTGTCTCTCGGTCTCTGTGTGTATGCGTGTGACAGGAGTGAACTGACAGGACACGGGAGAGAATGCTTTGCAGCCTCATGCATATGCAGTTCCAAATGCATTCCGCATGCATAATGAATTCCCTGAGCAAATGTCATAGAGAAGGATTTAGAATTACAAATCTCTATTGTGCTCATCATGTGGATATATGCATGAATGCATCTAATGAATACATCCCAAATGGCACCCTATTCCCTGTATAGTGCACTATAAGCTCTGGACAAAGTAGTGCACTATATAGGGAATAGGGTGCCATATCTAATTAAATGACCTGCTATTGATGGGAATGTCACATTAGGCATATTTGGGAAAGTTAGGAATCAGTAGAACAAAGTACTCTCAGAGTTAAATGTGTGAGCAGTGATGTTATGCAAGATTGGAGTGACCGAGGATGGGCTTTGTGCTGTGGCTGCTGTTAGTAGTCATACAAAGATGTTGTCATAAGCCCACACACCCTGTAACTCTCGAGGACCAGGGCTGGAATTAAAGCCTGTAGCTCTGTAGGACTATAACTAAAGCCTGTAGCTCTGTATGATTAGAATTAAAGCCTGTAGCTCTGAATGACTAGAACTAAAGACCGTAGCTCTCCAGGACTAGAACTAAAGCCTGTAGCTCTGTATGATTAGAATTAAAGCCTGTAGCTCTGTATGACTAGAACTAAAGCCTGTAGCTCTCCAGGACTAGAACTAAAGCCTGTAGCTCTCCAGGACTAGAACTAAAGCCTGTAGCTCTCCAGGACTAGGACTAAAGCCTGTAGCTCTCCAGGACTAGAACTAAAGCCTATACCTCTGTATGACTAGAACTCAAGACTGTAGCTCTCCAGGTCTAGAACTAAAGCTTGTAGCTCTGTAGGACTAGAACTAAAGACTATAGCTCTGTATGACTAGAACTCAAGACTGTAGCTCTCCAGGTCTAGAACTAAAGCTTGTAGCTCTGTAGGACTAGAACTAAAGACTATAGCTCTGTGGGACTAGAACTAAAGCCTGTAGCTCTCCAAGACTAGAACTAAAGCCTGTAGCTCTCCAAGACTAGAACTAAACTTGTAGCTCTGTATGACTAGAATGAAAGCCTGTAGCTCTCCAGGACTAGGACTAAAGACTGTAGCTCTCCAGGACTAGAACTAAAGCTTGTAGCTCTGTAGGACTAGAACTAAAGACTATAGCTCTGTGGGACTAGAACTAAAGCCTGTAGCTCTCAAGGACTAGAACTAAAGCCTGTAGCTCTGTAGGACTAGAACTAAAGCCTGTAGCTCTGTAGGACTAGAACTAAAGCCTGTAGCTCTGTAGGACTAGAACTAAAGCCTGTAGCTCTGTAGGACTAGAACTAAAGCCTGTAGCTCTGTATGACTAGAACTAAAGCCTGTAGCTCTCCAGTGGTAGAACTAAAGCCTGTAGCTCTCCAGTGGTAGAACTAAAGCCTGTAGCTCTGTAGGACTAGAACTAAAGACTGTAGCTCTGTAGGACTAGAACTAAAGGCTGTAGCTCTGTAGGACTAGAACTAAAGCCTCTAGCTCTGTGAGGCAGAGGGCCCTGGTTCAAGCCAAGTCAGAGGCAAGTTCAGGAACTTAAGCTAGCACACAGATGCTGTTTACAGTGAGTGTGTTTTTGATGGCCTGGGTCGGCGGCATTTTCACCTGGTGAAAAGTAATTGCATTTGTTTTGATACCAGCAGAGTTGGATAAAGTACCTAGTTATCATACTTGAGTAAAAGTAAAGATACCTTAATAAGAAATGACTCAAGTAAAAGTGAAAGTCACAAAGTTAAATACTACTTGAGTAAAAGTCTAGAAGTATGTTTTTTAAATATACTTAAGTATCAAAAGTAAATGTAATTGCTAAAATATACTTAAGTATCCAAAGTAAAAGTATAAATAATTTCACATTCTATATTTTAAGCAATCCAGATGGCACCATTTTCTTATTTTACGGATAGCCAGGGGCACACTCCAACATTCAGACATAATTTACAAAAGAAGCATGTGTTTAGTGAGTCTGCCAGATCAGAGGCAGGAGGGATGGCCAGGGGTGTTCTCTTGATAAGTGTGCGAATTGGCCAATTCTTCTGTCCTGCTAGGCATTCGAAATGTAGCTTGTACTTTTGGGTATCAGGGAATGTAACAAAGTAAAAGTTTTCAAAAATATGAATAGTAAAGTACAGATACCCCAAATAACTACTTAAGTAGTACTTTAACGTGGTTTTACTTTAGTACTTTACACCACTGGAAACCAGGATGCCTCCTGGCGTTAAGGCTGATGGTCGTGGAGTATTGACAAAGTGATGTCAAACACGTGGAGTATTGATTTAGGATTCCAAGTTTTCACATGGAAAAGTTGAGTGTGATCTTGATAAAACACAACATGCTTCATTTGTCTTTCCAAGAAAACTAGTTAGAAAATTTGAGCAGACATTTTTAATCTCTTCTGGACAGACTACGTCAACAAAAATGATATCGTAGATCTGTCACGATACAACAGGATGTGTGAGATTACGAGCGTTTTGGTGCTTTGGACAAATCACAATTTAGAAAGGGAAGGAGACATTTAGCCCATAGACTTACCCGTAGAGACGGCGGAGCTCTTCATTCTGGTTCCGATCTCTTCTCTTAAAACATATGGACCCAGAACTTAATCGAGCATCTGCTCAATTACGCAAGACTTTACTTCTGGGTTAACCAAGATAATGTGTTTCTAAACGATGCACCATGCTGCCCTGCTCACAATATGACCGGACAGCTTAGATTACTGTTTGATTTGAGAAGGGCGTTTCTATTTCAACACTTTTGCCGGTCACATGACGGGCCATAGCTGGTGCACTCCCGTTTAGCCTAATTGAACTCCCTCCATTAGGGTGGGTTTACACAGGCTGCCCAATTCTGATTGTATTCCCAAATTTAGGCAAAAGATCTGATCTGAGTGGGAAAAAAAGATCAGAAATGGAGCGAAATCAAATTTATTTATATAGCCCTTCGTACATCAGCTGATATCTCAAAGTGCTGTACAGAAACCCAGCCTAAAACCCCAAACAGCAAGCAATGCAGGTGTAGAAGCACGGTGGCTAGGAAAAACTCCCTAGAAAGGCCAAAACCTAGGAAGAAACCTAGAGAGGAACCAGGCTATGTGGGGTGGCCAGTCCTCTTCTGGCTGTGCCGGGTGGAGATTATAACAGAACATGGCCAAGATGTTCAAATGTTCATAAATGACCAGCATGGTCCAATAATAATAAGGCAGAACAGTTGAAACTGGAGCAGCAGCACAGCCAGGTGGACTGGGGACAGCAAGGAGTCATGTCAGGTAGTCCTGAGGCATGGTGTCAGGACCCGGTTACAAACCCGGGTCTCCGGAGTGAGAAAAAGTCACTTAACCAACTGAGCCACGAATAGTCGGCAGAATCCAGAAGATGAGGCAGACACAACAGTACTTGAGACAGTGTATTTAATGAAGTAAAAAAGTGAAGTCCTTCAGGAAAACATGTAACTCCACAAACTCATGAGGAATTCCACAAGAACAAAGGTAATCCTCCAAGACAAAAAGGTAAATCCACAAGGTGGTAGGTATAGCATAAAAAACCTCAAAAGATACTCAAAAATAAATAAACAAGAACAAAAAATAGAATTCCACAAGCGAGTCCACCAGGATCAACAAGAGTACACAGAATACTAGGGCTGGGTGCTAACATACAAACACAGAGCAAATAACTGAGGAAAACTAAGGGTTTAAATACAATCAAGGGAAACGAGACACAGGTGCAAATAATAATGGGGATCAAGGGAAAACAAAAGGTCAAAAAGCACAATGGGGGCATCTAGTGACCAAAAACCGGAACAACCCTGGCCAAATCCTGACAGAATCCCCCCCCCCCCCCTAGGAACGGCTCCTGACGTTCCTACCAGCTCTCTCGGGGTGGAGGGCCCTGAACTGACGAATGAGGTCAGGGTCCAGTATGTCTTTGGCAGGAACCCAGGAGCGCTCCTCGGGACCGTAGCCTTCCCAGTCCACCAGATACTGCCAGGACCGCTGCACCCGGCGGGAATCCAGTATCCGATGGACGGTATAAGCCGGCTGGCCTCCAATGACACGAGGCGGAGGGTAGGTCTGTCTGCCGGGACAAGGGGAGAAAAAACAACAGGTTTTAATAAGGAAATGTGAAACGTGGGATTAATCTTAAGGGATCTGGGTAAGTGTAGGCGATAAGAAACTGGGTTAACTCTCCTGGCAACTTTAAAGGGACCGATGTATTTTTGGGCTTGGGAGACTCCACCCGTACTGGTAAGTCTCTTGTGGAGAGCCAGACTCTCTGGCCGGGGCGCAGGGTAGGCCCGTGACGGCGACGTCTGTTGGCTTGTTGTTGGTACCTCTGTGATGAACGCATAAGATTAAGACGGGTCTTCCTCCACATAAGCCGACAGCGTCTGACGAACCTCAAGGCTGAAGGCACTCTGACTTCTGCCTCCTGGTCCGGGAACAATGGAGGGGCATAGCCAAACTGACATTCGTGCGGGGACATACCAGTGGAGGAGGAGCGCAATGTGTTGTGCGCGTATTCGGCCCAAACAATGCAGGACGACCATGTGGACGGGTTGTTACGAGTCATACATCGGAGGGTGGTTTCCAGCTCTTGATTCATGCTCTCTGTTTGGCCGTTGGACTCCGGATGGTACCCTGAAGATAAACTGGCAGAAGCCCCCATGAGTTGGCAGAAGGCCTTTCAAAACCTAGAGGCGAACTGGGGACCTCTGTCAGAAACCATATCTTGAGGAATGCCGAAGACTCGGAACACATGATTAATTACCAACTCTGCCATTTCCTTGGCAGAAGGTAACTTAGTCAGAGGGACGAACCTGGCCGCCTTTGAAAACCTGTCGATTATGACTAGGATAGTAGTATTGCCATGGGATGGAGGAAGGCCAGTAATAAAGTCCAACGAGATATGGGATCAGGGTCTGTGGGGAACAGGTAAAGGGTGAAGGAGTCCTTGAGGGCGGAGGTGAGAAGATTTGCCCTGGCAGCACACGGGGCAGGCATTGACGAAAGTGGCAACGTCTTCTCTTATGGTAGGCCACCAGAACTTACGTTGGATGAACTCCAAGGTGCGACCTACGCCCGGGTGACAGGTGAGGCGAGAGGAGTGCCCCCACAGAAGGACCTGAGTCCTCACTGCCTTGGGGACAAACAACCAATTGGCAGGACCTCCTTTCGGGTCCGGTTCGATAGCTTGAGCTCGTCTCACGGTATCCTCAACTTGCCACGAGATCGGAGCCATGATCTTAGCAGCAGGAAGGACAGGCATGTCCGTGTCCGTGACCCGGGCCGATAGGTGAGGATAAACTGGAATCGATTGAAGAAAAGAGACCATCTAGCTTGACTAGAGTTCAACCGCTTCGCCTGCTGAATATACTCCAGATTTTTGTGGTCCGTAAGCACTTGAAACGGGTGAGAAGCCCCCTCGAGCCAGTGTCTCCATTCCTTCAATGCCATCTTAACCGCTAGGAGTTCACGATCCCCCACATCGTAGTTCCTCTCAGCCGGGGTAAGCCGGTGTGAGAAGAAAGCGCACGGATGAAGCTTCTTGTCTTCACCCCTCTGAGACAGGACAGCTCCAACACCAACCTCTGAGGCGCAAATCCTGACACATGGTCTGAGGGCTCAGGTCCTCCGAGAGAGAGAGAGAAAGAAAGAGAGAATTAGAGATAGCACACTTAAATTCACACAGGACACCGAATAGGACAGGAGAAGTACTCCAGATATAACAAACTGACCCTAGCCCTCCGACACATAAACTACTGCAGCATAAATACTGGAGGCTGAGACAGGAGGGGTCAGAAGACACTGTGGCCCCATCCGAGGACACCCCCGGACGGGGCCAACAGGAATGATATAACCCCACCCACTTTTCCAAAGCACAGCCCCCACACCACTAGAGGGATATCTTCAACCACCAACTTACCATCCTGAGACAAGGCTGAGTATAGCCCACAAAGATCTCCGCCACTGCACAACACAAGGGGGGGGGGGACCAACCCAGACAGGATGATCACATCAGTGACTCAACCCACTCAGGTGACGCACCCCTCCCAGGGACGGTATGAGAGAGCCCCAGTAAGCCAGTGACTCAGCCCCTGTAATAGGGTTAGAGGCAGAGAATCCCAGTGGAAAGAGCGGAACCGGCCAGGCAGAGACAGCAAGGGCGGTTCGGGCCAGACTACACTCAATCAAATGACCCACTGAAGAGATGAGTCTTCAGTAAAGACTTAAAGGTTGAGACCGAGTTCAGACCGAGTTTGCGTCTCTGACATGGGTAGGCAGACCGTTCCATAAAAATGGAGCTCTATAGGAGAAAGCCCTGCCTCCAGCTGTTTGCTTAGAAATTCTAGGGACAATTAGGAGGCCTGCGTCTTGTGACCGTAGCGTACGCGTAGGTGTGTATGGCAGGACCAAATCAGAGAGATAGGTAGGAGCAAGCCCATGTAATGCTTTGTAGGTTAGCAGTAAAACCTTGAAATCAGCCCTTGCTTTGACAGGAAGCCAGTGTAGGGAGGCTAGCACTGGAATAATATGATCACATTTTTTGGTTCTAGTCAGGATTCTAGCAGCCGTATTTAGCACTAACTGAAGTTTATTTAGTGCTTTATCCGGGTAGCCGGAAAGTAGAGCATTGCAGTAGTCTAACCTAGAAGTGACAAAAGCATGGATTAATTTTTCTGCATCATGATTGGACAGAAAGTTTCTGATTTTTGCAATGTTACGTAGATGGAAAAAAGCTGTCCGTGAAATGGTCTTGATATGCTCTTCAAAAGAGAGATCAGGGTCCAGAGTAACGCCGAGGTCCTTCACAGTTTTATTTGAGACGACTGTACAACCATTAAGATTAATTGTCAGATTCAACAGAAGATCTCTTTGTTTCTTGTGACCTAGAACAAGCATCTCTGTTTTGTCCGAGTTTAAATGTAGAACGCCTAAACACACACACACACACACACACACACACACACACACACACACACACACACACACACACACAGAGAGAAGCATAACTTTCCTATCCCATCCCACAGTGTGATAAAGATGCAGGTGTAGATCTGTTCAGGGTTCATCACACAGGCTGTGAACTGTAACTCAGTAAAACCTTAGAAATTGTTGCATGTTGCCTTTATATTTCAGTTCAGTGTAGAATGATGATGATAAGGTGTGATCAGACAGCCTCCCTCTCCCTGCACTAGAAGGCAGTGTTACTCTGTCTACTGGGATGCTATACTGAGGGCGTTTCCCTGTGGTTCGCAGCTTGTGTGTGTGTGTGTGTGTGTGTGTGTGTGTGTGTGTGTGTGTGTGTGTGTGTGTGTGTGTGTTGTGTGTGTGTGTGTGTGTGTGTTAATGTAATGAGTGAAACAGCCTGTGTGATGAACCCTGAACAGATCTACACCTGCATCTTTATCACACTGTGGGATGGGATAGGAAAGTTATGCTTCTCTCTGTGTGTGTGTGGTGTGTGTGTGTGTGTGTGTGTTAGGCGTTACAGCCTGTGTTTGTGCATGTATACACCATTTTAATCCCAATGTGACAGTACAGAACAGATCCGTGCAAGAAGATGTGGCATGCTGAGAGTCTGAGTGTGACTGTGTGTGTCTGTGTGTTTTGTAGCTGTCAGATACGTGAGCAGCAGACGGTCTTCTCCACCTTGGGGGGCTGACCTCATCCTGAGCGGACAGGCAGCCTGCGGCGTTGTGTGTGTGTATGTGAGTGCATGGATGCGTGTGTGCGCGTGTGTGTGGCAGCTGCCGCATGGTGAAGCCACAAGGCCAATTCACCTCCTGGAGAACTCTCTGCAAGGAGCCCCATGGGTACTGTCTTTCACTGTAACTAACACACACACACACACACACACACACACACACACACACACACACACACACACACACACACACACACACACACACACACACACACACACACACACACACACACACACACACACACACACACACACACACACACACACACACACACACACACACACACACATCTGTTTCAGTTTCTGTGATCTGTTCTCTGGGGTTGTTGCAGAGAGCAGATCACATTGTCTTTAACTGCTGTTGTCATGAATTCAAGTAGACATGGTTGGGAGGGATAACTAACTGTACTCCTTACTAACACAGGGAAATTGATTTCCTCCCATTGGAAATGACAGGCTCTGGTCGATATTGGGTTTGTTTATAAAAAAAAAAACTAATTTAAAAAATGTTAACGTCCAGATGGATTTTGCAAAAAAATTCATTAGCTCATGAGATCTAAACGGGGACTGTAGATACAACTTCCGGGTTGGAGCGAGCGGTCGCATCCGCACTTCGGTCCGCAGGTAGTATAACTTTTTCATTACATGTCATTACATTTCATTATAGTACAACGGTTTGATTTGTCTAATCTTAGCAATTTCTTCTTAGCTAGCTACATAGCCGTCTTTGTATCAAAGATAATTGCGTAATTATCGTATTTCGTTGTCCTAACGTAGTCTACACTGCTATCTGCCCAGCAGCTAGCCAGCTAGCAAACGTCCACCGTCTACCAAACTATTACACTCAACTGAACGACTTGATTAGTGTAGTGTTAGCTAGCTACATAGTTGTCTCTGCTGTCTTCATATTCAAGATAATTGTGTAGTTTAGAGTGTGTAGTCTTAGAGTGACTATCTTAATTTACCGAGGTTAGCTAGCCAGCTATTTGTCGTCCTTAAGGTAGGAGACACTGCTAGCTAGCCAACAGCTAGCCAACGTCTACCGAATAGAACTTCCGCACTCAACAACCTGGTCGCATTCCGCTTCGCTCCACAGGTAGTATCACATTTTCATTTCATTTCATTACAGTACAACGGTTTGATTTGTTTGATCGTAGCTAGCTACATAGCTAGCTCCATAGCCGTCTTTGTATCAAAGATAATTGTGTAGTCTAGAGCGATTTTCTAGGTTAGCTAGCCAGCTATTGTCGTTCTTTTAACGCAACGGAACGTAATCAACACTGCTAGCTAGCCAGCTAGCCCCCGAATAGCAGCACTGTAGAAACTATTACACTCAACGGAACGACTTGATTAGTGTAGTGTCAACAACGCAGCCACTGCCAGCTAGCCTACAAAGTCAACAACGCAGCCACTGCCAGCTAGCCTACTTCAGCAGTACTGTATCATTTTAATCATTTTAGTCAATAAGATTCTTGCTACGTAAGCTTAACTTTCTGAACATTCGAGACGTGTAGTCCACTTGTCATTCCAATCTCCTTTGCATTAGCGTAGCCTCTTCTGTAGCCTGTCAACTATGTGTCTGTCTATCCCTGTTCTCTCCTCTCTGCACAGACCATACAAACGCTCCACACCGCGTGGCCGCGGCCACCTAATCTGGTGGTCCCAGCGCGCACGACCCACGTGGAGTTCCAGGTCTCCGGTAGCCTCTGGAACTGCCAATCTGCGGCCAACAAGGCAGAGTTCATCTCAGCCTATGCCTCCCTCCAGTCCCTCGACTTCTTGGCACTGACGGAAACATGGATCACCACAGATAACACTGCTACTCCTACTGCTCTCTCTTCGTCCGCCCACGTGTTCTCGCACACCCCGAGAGCTTCTGGTCAGCGGGGTGGTGGCACCGGGATCCTCATCTCTCCCAAGTGGTCATTCTCTCTTTCTCCCCTTACCCATCTGTCTATCGCCTCCTTTGAATTCCATGCTGTCACAGTTACCAGCCCTTTCAAGCTTAACATCCTTATCATTTATCGCCCTCCAGGTTCCCTCGGAGAGTTCATCAATGAGCTTGATGCCTTGATAAGCTCCTTTCCTGAGGACGGCTCACCTCTCACTGTTCTGGGCGACGTCTACCTTTGACTCATTCCTCTCTGCCTCCTTCTTTCCACTCCTCTCCTCTTTTGACCTCACCCTCTCACCTTCCCCCCCTACTCACAAGGCAGGCAATACGCTCGACCTCATCTTTACTAGATGCTGTTCTTCCACTAACCTCATTGTAACTCCCCTCCAAGTCTCCGACCACTACCTTGTATCCTTTTCCCTCTCGCTCTCATCCAACACTTCCCACACTGCCCCTACTCGGATGGTATCGCGCCGTCCCAACCTTCGCTCTCTCTCCCCCGCTACTCTCTCCTCTTCCATCCTATCATCTCTTCCCTCTGCTCAAACCTTCTCCAACCTATCTCCTGATTCCGCCTCCTCAACCCTCCTCTCCTCCCTCTCTGCATCCTTTGACTCTCTATGTCCCCTATCCTCCAGGCCGGCTCGGTCCTCCCCTCCCGCTCCGTGGCTCGACGACTCATTGCGAGCTCACAGAACAGGGCTCCGGGCAGCCGAGCGGAAATGGAGGAAAACTCGCCTCCCTGCGGACCTGGCATCCTTTCACTCCCTCCTCTCTACATTTTCCTCTTCTGTCTCTGCTGCTAAAGCCACTTTCTACCACTCTAAATTCCAAGCATCTGCCTCTAACCCTAGGAAGCTCTTTGCCACCTTCTCCTCCCTCCTGAATCCTCACCCCCCCTCCTCCCTCTCTGCAGATGACTTCATCAACCATTTTGAAAAGAAGGTCGACGACATCCGATCCTCGTTTGCTAAGTCAAACGACACCGCTGGTTCTGCTCACACTGCCCTACCCTGTGCTCTGACCTCTTTCTCCGCTCTCTCTCCAGATGAAATCTCCCGTCTTGTGACGGCCGGCCGCCCAACAACCTGCCCGCTTGACCCTATCCCCTCCTCTCTTCTCCAGACCATTTCCGGAGACCTTCTCCCTTACCTCACCTCGCTCATCAACTCATCCCTGACCGCTGGCTACGTCCCTTCCGTCTTCAAGAGAGCGAGATTGCACCCCTTCTGAAAAAACCTACACTCGATCCCTCCGATGTCAACAACTACAGACCAGTATCCCTTCTTTCTTTTCTCTCCAAAACTCTTGAACGTGCCGTCCTTGGCCAGCTCTCCCGCTATATCTCTCTCAGAATGACCTTCTTGATCCAAATCAGTCAGGTTTCAAGACTAGTCATTCAACTGAGACTGATCTTCTCTGTATCACGGAGGCGCTCCGCACTGCTAAAGCTAACTCTCTCTCCTCTGCTCTAATCCTTCTAGACCTATCGGCTGCCTTCGATACTGTGAACCATCAGATCCTCCTCTCCACCCTCTCAGAGTTGGGCATCTCCGGCGCGGCCCACGCTTGGATTGCGTCCTACCTGACAGGTCGCTCCTACCAGATGGCGTGGCGAGAATCTGTCTCCTCACCACGCGCTCTCACCACTGGTGTCCCCCAGGGCTCTGTTCTAGGCCCTCTCCTATTCTCGCTATACACCAAGTCACTTGGCTCTGTCATAACCTCACATGGTCTCTCCTATCATTGCTATGCAGACGACACACAATTAATCTTATCCTTTCCCCCTTCTGATGACCAGGTGGCGAATCGCATCTCTGCATGTCTGGCAGACATATCAGTGTGGATGACGGATCACCACCTCAAGCTGAACCTCGGCAAGACGGAGCTGCTCTTCCTCCCGGGGAAGGACTGCCCGTTCCATGATCTCGCCATCACGGTTGACAACTCCATTGTGTCCTCCTCCCAGAGCGCTAAGAACCTTGGCGTGATCCTGGACAACACCCTGTCGTTCTCAACTAACATCAAGGCGGTGACCCGTTCCTGTAGGTTCATGCTCTACAACATCCGCAGAGTACGACCCTGCCTCACACAGGAAGCGGCGCAGGTCCTAATCCAGGCACTTGTCATCTCCCGTCTGGATTACTGCAACTCGCTGTTGGCTGGGCTCCCTGCCTGTGCCATTAAACCCCTACAACTCATCCAGAATGCCGCAGCCCGTCTGGTGTTCAACCTTCCCAAGTTCTCTCACGTCACCCCGCTCCTCCGCTCTCTCCACTGGCTTCCAGTTGAAGCTCGCATCCGTTACAAGACCATGGTGCTTGCCTACGGAGCTGTGAGGGGAACGGCACCTCAGTACCTCCAGGCTCTGATCAGGCCCTACACCCAAACAAGGGCACTGCGTTCATCCACCTCTGGCCTGCTCGCCTCCCTACCACTGAGGAAGTACAGTTCCCGCTCAGCCCAGTCAAAACTGTTCGCTGCTCTGGCCCCCCAATGGTGGAACAAACTCCCTCACGACGCCAGGACAGCGGAGTCAATCACCACCTTCCGGAGACACCTGAAACCCCACCTCTTTAAGGAATACCTAGGATAGGATAAAGTAATCCTTCTCACCCCCCCCCTTAAAAGATTTAGATGCACTATTGTAAAGTGGCTGTTCCACTGGATGTCATAAGGTGAATGCACCAATTTGTAAGTCGCTCTGGATAAGAGTGTCTGCTAAATGACTTAAATGTAATGTAAATGTAAATGTAAAGTCAGGCAGTGAAGTAGTCAGGGAGGCAGGTAGGCAGGCAGATCGGCAGGCAGGCAGGCAGAGAGGCAGGCAGGCAGAAAGGCAGACAGACAGAGAGGCAGACAGACACATTTATTTACCTGAGCCAGAAGAGGGTGTAGTACCTTGGGGTTGCATGAATGTGGCCAGGTATTCATCTGGCATGTGTCAGGAAGTTGTGGTCACTTAAAGGCCCAATACAACTGTTTTTATCTGAATATCAAATCATTTCTGGGTAAAAATTAAGTACCTTACTGTGATTGTTTTCAATTAACATAAAACAAATATTTAAAAATAGCTTCTTAGCAAGAGCAATTTCTCAAGCAAGAATTTTGCTAGGACTGTCTGGGAGTGGTCTGAGTGGGGAGGGGAAAACTGAAAACTAGCTGTTATTGGCAGGTTTGGAACTTCTTATTGGTCTATTAACTAATGTACTGCCTGAAGTCACCAGGCAGGTCAAAACTCCATTACACCACAACAGGATGAAATTTCAGGTGGTCTTTTCAACAGCTCTTACACTAAAAATGTATTACTATAATTTCCCCCATTTCACAGTATTATTCCAACATCATAGTGTGGAAATATACATAAAACACAAGAAATCAAGTTTTTGACTGCACTGGGCCTTTATTACAATTCATTGAAGAGAGTCAGCACATGGAACCATGTACCCAATATCTCTGTTTGAGAGGAAATCTATTAGTGGGTATGTATGGTTCTATCTCACTCTATTTAGCAGTTTCTAATCTTAAGGCCCCATCCCTCTCCCTTAGTACTGTGCAACGGTAGTTTCTTTGCTTTGTATTGGTTTAATGTCAAATGGCATATACCGTACCTCCAAAATGGCACCCTATTAAGAAGTGCACTATAGTAAATAGCATGCCATTTGGAACTCAGTATGTACTGGTAGGGTGGTAGTGTAGCAGTGTGGATAAGTCACATTCCGGGTTTGATTGAACATCAGCATTGTATTCCATCTCCTTTTTGAAAACTAGGATTCAGAACATAATTAAATCAACTGCCATCATGTCTCGTCTACTATTTAAAAGCACCAGCCTGATTCAGAACTACTGCTAATAAAGAACAGACGAGACATAACAGCAGTTGATTTAACTACATTCTGAATGCTCAAATCAATTTATGGCCCAACCAACGACGACACTACTAGAGGAAAATCAATACTTGGCGATGAGGGCCAGATTGTTTTCACAGAGATTGTAGTGTTAATAGTGCTGCGTTTTGAAAACACAACAGTAAATTGAGAGATATAACTGCAGTAAGCTCAACCTCAGGCTTGACCTTTCAGAAGGCATCAGAGCTGTCATTACCACAGTGTTTCATTACTGCACACAGCCGTAGAATGATTAGAACAGAAGCCAGTCCCCGTGGAACCCCACCACTGTTCTGTCATTCTAATGTGCCATCGCTTAATGATAGGACCAAAACAAACAAATTGTCACCTCGGCTCAATCATTAGTGATTCACAATGTCGTCTCTCTCTCTCCGGTAACTGCCTGCTGGGTAAGTAGGTGCGTTGTGTCATACGCTCTCCTATCTGGCCTGTATTTTATATTTAGAAAGCAGCAGTTCTCAATGGCTGTGTTTCAAATGGAACCCGTTTCCATATGGGTTCTGGTTAAAGTTGTTCACTATCGGGAATAGAATGCCATTTTGGACGCAAACTATATTTTCTTTTCAGCATTTCTCTTTTCATACATAGACAGTCTCAACTAATGAACAATAGGACACATCTTATAGTGTATGAGAGCGCTGTGAAATACTTCAGAGACAGAAAGCTTCTACTGAACTGTTTAGATCTGTGTGAAACACTGTCACACTGTGAGGTGAATCCTCTTCTCTTTATCTATATAATGACTGTTTGAATAGATAAGAGTCCATGTTCATCTTTCTTTCTCTCCCCATCCTCCCTCTCTTCTTCTCTCTCTGTCTCTTTCCTTCTCTCTCTCTCTTTCTTTCTCTCCCCATCCTCCCTCTCTTCTTCTGTCTCTTTCTCTCTCCATCCTCCCTCTCTTCTTCTGTCTCTGTCTCTTTCTTTCTCTCCCCATCCTCCCTCTCTTCTTCTCTCTCTGTCTCTTTCTTTCTCTCCCCATCCTCCCTCTCTTCTTCTCTCTCTGTCTCTTTCTTTCTCTCCCCATCCTCCCTCTCTTCTTCTCTCTCTGTCTCTTTCTTTCTCTACCCATCCTCCCTCTCTTCTTCTCTCTCTGTCTCTTTCTTTCTCTACCCATCCTCCCTCTCTTCTTCTCTCTCTGTCTCTTTCTTTCTCTCCCCATCCTCCCTCTCTTCTTCTCTCTCTGTCTCTTTCTTTCTCTCCCCATCCTCCCTCTCTTCTTCTCTCTCTGTCTCTTTCTTTCTCTACCCATCCTCCCTCTCTTCTTCTCTCTCTGTCTCTTTCTTTCTCTACCCATCCTCCCTCTCTTCTTCTCTCTCTGTCTCTTTCTTTCTCTCCCCATCCTCCCTCTCTTCTTCTCTCTCTGTCTCTTTCTTTCTCTCCCCATCCTCCCTCTCTTCTTCTCTCTCTGTCTCTTTCTTTCTCTACCCATCCTCCCTCTCTTCTTCTCTCTCAGTCTGGGTGATGAAACTGGGCTCTATTTTACATTTCAGGCCAACAGATGTCTCCAACAGTTTGGTTGGCAGATAGATAGAGTATCAAACAACAGATCTGTTGGCAGACCTGACGCCGTCAGATACCAGTGGAAACTGGGGCTTTGAGAATGAGGTGAGGAAAATATTGAACGGTTTCTAGCACCAAAATAGATATGTGTGTGTCTTGACGTTTGTTTATGTTAGAATCTTTGCTCGTTCGGGGCATCAGTTGGAAAATATGCCAATGTATAACTGGTGAATGTGTATGCTTGCATCCCAAATGGTACTCCATTCCCTTTATAGTGCACTACTTTTGACCAGGGCTCATAAGGTAGTATTAATGCACTATGTAGGGAATTAGGTTCCATTTGGGACACATACTATGTGTGTCAGACTCTTGGCTTCATACATTTTTGCTATTAGAGCAAGGGGAGCCCAGTTTTAACATGAGTTCCATAGGGCTTTGGTCAAAAGTAGTGCACCACAAGGGAAATTGGGTGCAATTTGGGACACAGACCTGTTTTATTCAGCTGCTGCTACCTAGATCGAACACATGGCTTCCGAGAGGACAGCGTGCAAAGCACACCCAGATGGACTGTGTGTTCAGACAACAGGTATGCAGAGCTGACCTTCCTCCTATTGGAATGGCACATGTGCAAATAATGATGACGAATCAGAAATTGAGAAGTTTGGAAGGGGGCAGTACTTCATTTGGAGAAGGAAGAGAGAAATGGAAGTGAGGAGTTTACCTTCAGTCAGACTCTTACCATAGATTGCCTGGGTACCAGTCTCTTTAGCTGACATTCCACTCCTTGTCACTCCTTGTCATTGCTAAAGTTGGTTAGCTAATGAGACTGGTACTCAGGCTATACTGTAGAGATCTACCGTTCTCCTTTTCATGTGATGATTAAACATCAGAGAATCTAATCATGAACAGTAACCCATGCCATCCCAACCATGACAGTACATTTAGACAAGGGTTGCAAAATGATGGTATCTCTCCTAAATTGACCTGGTATTCCAGTCCTGGTTGGAGGATTCTGTATTTCCTGCTTACTCCTTCCTGATTCAGGGAATCATCCAACCAGGATGTCTGGAAAACCAGGGAATTTTTTAAATGTTACCGTAATTTAGCAACCATTTACATTTAAGTATTTTAGCAGATGCTGTTATCCAGAGTGACTTAGAGTTAGTGCCTTCATTTTAAGGTAGCTAGGCACAACAACCACATCTCACAGTCATACGTAAGTAAGTAAAACTTTCCTTAATAAAGCAACTATCAGCAAACCAACACCAAACCCAGCAAATCAGCAACCCTAGTTTGGGTATTTCTGTGTCCAGGGTGACAGTACTTCCAGTCTCAGGAAGGAAAAGAATGTTTCCCAAATGGTAGCCTATTCCCTCTATAGTACTACTATAGTTCCAAATGAGTGTTCTTTTAAGAGAATAGGGTGTAATTTGGGACACTACCCATTTTCCCTTTGTGATGCTAACTCAGCCATCCACTACAACTGCAGCAGAAACTCATAAAGAGCAGAGCAATAATCTCCATCCACAGCAGCTCCTCAGTGAAAGTAGCTCTGGCATCTTCTTGTTTGTTGTTTCCAAGGCTCCCGCTGTTTTAGGAGCCTGTAAAGACCACAGACAAAGAAAGGATGAGTAGGAAACAACAGGTCTGAACCACAATGGAAATATTTAATGATCAATTCATGACTATAGTTTTACCATTGATTATGTGCTACTAGTTTTGCTATGTTTTGGCTGTATCTGTATCTGATCTAATAAATCCATCCATGAATCTAATCCTTCATCACTGAGTCCTGTCCTGTCCTGGGTTCACCTAGAGGTTAACCAAGATCTAAAGTATGGTGGAAGCTTAAACAAGAGTTATATACAATTAGAGCACAATGTTTCGATCTACAAGACTTCAAAGAGGGCCGGCCTACTTTCTGATACAAAATGCAATGTGTACTGATCTTATCGCCTGAAATAAAGTGCTATGCGCTATGATAAACTGCGTCCAATGCCTTCAATTGGGTGGCAGCTGCTTTCATATACACTATATCGCCATAGTCGTATAGATGAAATCACCATAGTCAATCATCAGAATGAATGTTGACTGAATGATTTGTTTTCTGCTATTTAACTAAAGACAGGCCTATTTTAATTACTAGTTTCTTAACTAACTCATCAACATTCTTTTTGTTAGCTTTTCGTCAATCCAGATGCCCAGATATTTATAAGTAGGGGCACAATCAATGAGGGCACCATCCAAAGTACGTATGAATAAATCATCAGAAACATTTAACATATACTTGGTTGTGGTAAAGTATTAGATAGTGAAGATATAATAGTTGTGATGGTGGTACAGTATTAGATAGTGATGATATAATACATGTGGTGGTGGTACAGTATTAGATAGTGATGATATAATACATGTGGTGGTACAGTATTAGATAGTGATGATATAATACATGTGGTGGTGGTACAGTAATAGATAGTGATGATATAATACATGTGGTGGTACAGTATTAGATAGTGATGATATAATACATGTGGTGGTGGTACAGTATTAGATAGTGATGATATAATACATGTGGTGGTACAGTATTAGATAGTGATGATATAATACATGTGGTGGTACAGTATTAGATAGTGTTGATATAATACATGTGGTGGTGGTACAGTATTAGATAGTGATGATATAATACATGTGGTGGTACAGTATTAGATAGTGATGATATAATACATGTGGTGGTGGTACAGTATTAGATAGTGATGATATAATACATGTGGTGGTACAGTATTAGATAGTGATGATATAATACATGTGGTGGTGGTACAGTATTAGATAGTGATGATATAATACATGTGGTGGTACAGTATTAGATAGTGATGATATAATACATGTGGTGGTACAGTATTAGGTAGTGATGATATAATACATGTGGTGGTGGTACAGTATTAGATAGTGATGATATAATACATGTGGTGGTACAGTATTAGATAGTGATGATATAATACATGTGGTGGTACAGTATTAGATAGTGATGATATAATACATGTGGTGGTGGTACAGTATTAGATAGTGATGATATAATACATGTGGTGGTACAGTATTAGATAGTGATGATATAATACATGTGGTGGTGGTACAGTATTAGGTAGTGATGATATAATACATGTGGTGGTGGTACAGTTTTAGGTAGTGATGATATAATACATGTGGTGGTGGTACAGTATTAGATAGTGATGATATAATACATGTGGTGGTGGTACAGTATTAGATAGTGATGATATAATACATGTTGTGGTGGTACAGTATTAGATAGTGATGATATAATACATGTGGTGGTGGTACAGTAATAGATAGTGATGATATAATACATGTGGTGGTACAGTTTTAGGTAGTGATGATATAATACATGTGGTGGTGGTACAGTATTAGATAGTGATGATATAATACATGTGGTGGTGGTACAGTATTAGATAGTGATGATGTAATACATGTGGTGGTGGTACAGTATTAGATAGTGATGATATAATACATGTGGTGGTACAGTATTAGATAGTGATGATATAATACATGTGGTGGTGGTACAGTATTAGATAGTGATGATATAATACATGTGGTGGTACAGTATTAGATAGTGTTGATATAATACATGTGGTGGTACAGTATTAGATAGTGATGATGTAATACATGTGGTGGTGGTACAGTATTAGATAGTGATGATATAATACATGTGGTGGTGGTACAGTATTAGATAGTGATGATATAATACATGTGGTGGTACAGTATTAGATAGTGATGATATAATACATGTGGTGGTACAGTATTAGACAGTGATTCTATAATACATGTGGTGATGGTACAGTATTAGATAGTGATGATATAATACATGTGGTGGTGGTACAGTATTAGATAGTGATGATATAATACATGTGGTGGTACAGTATTAGGTAGTGATGATATAATACATGTGGTGGTACAGTATTAGATAGTGATGATATAATACATGTGGTGGTGGTACAGTATTAGATAGTGATGATATAATACATGTGGTGGTACAGTATTAGATAGTGATGATATAATACATGTGGTGGTGGTACAGTATTAGATAGTGATGATATAATACATGTGGTGGTACAGTATTAGATAGTGATGATATAATACATGTGGTGGTGGTACAGTATTAGATAGTGATGATATAATACATGTGGTGGTGGTACAGTATTAGATAGTGATGATATAATACATGTGGTGGTACAGTATTAGATAGTGATGATATAATACATGTGGTGGTGGTACAGTATTAGACAGTGATTCTATAATACATGTGGTGATGATGTGAGGAGGTAGTATCTCTCCATCATGCCCTTCCTTTTCTCCACCCTTCTCCCTTCATGGAGATTAATTTCCTGGAGTCAGAAACTGGTCCACAGAGGAGACAACACCGAGTCACACAGGGAACATGTTCTCACACAACACCAAATTAATTTGACACTAGGAGCACCATAGAGCACTACAATTTTGTATTTACACACACACACACACACACACACACACACACACACACACACACACACACACACACACACACACACACACACACACACACACACACACACACACACACACACACACACACACACACACACACACACACACACACACACACACACACACACACACACACACACACACGCACACGTACACGCACACGCACATGCACACGTACACACCAGTGGGATATTGCATATCACGTGGTAGAGGTGCTGGTGGATCTGTGTTAATGATTAACGGTTCCTGTGTCAGTGTGTGAACAGAAATGGCTGAATGCCTGTATGGGTTAGTGTCTGTCTGGGAGAACATGTCTGAGTGTAGGAGTGAGAGGCTGTATATGGACAAGTATCTCTTCACTGTTTATTTGTATTTAATTAGAGGTGTTGTTCAGGAGACCTGAAAGCCTAGAAACAGATTATTATATCTGTTACTGACTGTGGAGGAGTGCTTGGTAAAAGAACACATTTATCATAGCATATTACTGTTTAACAGGCTCATTCTGTTCATTCTTTGGCCTTGATATAAACAACTGAAATTGCAAAGATAAAGCTCACAGAAAGAAACAGGGACATCTTGTATCCATCAGCAATTTAAAATTGTATGTACAAGCAGTAAAATGAGCTTCATATATCTCTGTTCAGCAGTATATCTCTGTTCAGCAGTATATCTCAGTATACAGAGCATCTCCTATAATATTGACTGTAGGGCTGCTACTGGGTATGTAGTGTATTTGATTTAAAGATTATTCCTCTTTGTCCAGAGAAACAGATGGTACTGTCCAACCAAGGTCTGACCAGGTCAAACGCGCACACACACACACACACACACAAAGCAGCCTTGGCATCGATGTGGACAGGAAGCAGAACACTATGAGGTGGGTCACTAAACCGGTTCGGATCCCAGGGATGATGTGAAAAACTGGCAGGAGTTAGCTAGCATGGAAATCTCAGATAATACCTACTGTTGTGTATGTGTGTGTTTGGAGAGAGCTGGAGAGTGTGTTTGTGTGTGTGTGAGCAGAGCAGAGCATAGTGAACCTGCAATGCCCCAGCAGAGTCCCGGAGCAGTAATTACTACAGAGACAGATGGCAACGCCAAGCTCCTTTCATCCACTGTCTCACCGTTTCAGGTATCTAGTCTCTCCTCCCTTAGTTACATACTGTCTCAGGTATCTAGTCTCTCCTCCCTTAGTTATATACTGTCTCAGGTATCTAGTCTTCCCTCCCTTAGTTATATACTGTCTCAGGTATCTAGTCTTCCCTCCCTTAGTTATATACTGTCTCAGGTATCTAGTCTTCCCTCCCTTAGTTATATACTGTCTGTCTCAGGTATCTAGTCTTCCCTCCCTTAGTTATATACTGTCTCAGGTATCTAGTCTTCCCTCCCTTAGTTATATACTGTCTCAGGTATCTAGTCTTCCCTCCCTTAGTTATATACTGTCTGTCTCAGGTATCTAGTCTTCCCTCCCTTAGTTATATACTGTCTCAGGTATCTAGTCTTCCCTCCCTTAGTTATATACTGTCTCAGGTATCTAGTCTTCCCTCCCTTAGTTATATACTGTCTGTCTCAGGTATCTAGTCTTCCCTCCCTTAGTTATATACTGTCTCAGGTATCAAGTCTTCCCTCCCTTAGTTATATACTGTCTCAGGTATCTAGTCTTCCCTCCCTTAGTTATATACTGTCTCAGGTATCTAGTCTTCCCTCCCTTAGTTATATACTGTCTGTCTCAGGTATCTAGTCTCTCCTCCCTTAGTTACATACTGTCTCAGGTATCTAGTCTTCCCTCCCTTAGTTATATACTGTCTCAGGTATCTTGTCATGTTTTGTCATATATTGTCTTGTCCTTGTGTTTTCCCTTCTGTTCGTTTCCCTCTGCTGGTCTTATTAGGTTCGTTCCCTTTTTCTATTCCTCTCTCTCCCCCTCCCTCTCTCTCTTCTCTCTATCGTTCCGTTCCTGCTCCCAGCTGTTCCTCATTCTCCTAACTCACTCATTTACTCTTTTCACACCTGTCCCCTATTTTGCCCTCTGATTAGAGCCCTATTTCTCCCCTTGTTTTCCGCTTCTGTCCTTGTCGGATCCTTGTATGATGTTCGCTGTTCTGTGTCCTTGTCTCGCCCTGTCGTGTTTTGTCTCCTTCAGATGCTGCGTGTGAGCAGGTGTCTTAGTCTGCTACGGTCGGTGCCTTCCAAGCAACCTGCAGTCAATGGTCGAGTCTCCAGTCTGTCCTCGTTACTACGAGTGGATTTAAGTTTTTTCCTGTTTTGTTTTCTTCTTGATTTTTCCAGGATTATTACTTTTGTTATATACTGGAATAAAGACTCTGTTTTCGTTAAGTCGCTTTTGGGTCCTCATTCACCAGCATAACATATCTAGTCTTCCCTCCCTTAGTTATATACTGTCTGTCTCACGTATCTAGTCTCTCCTCCCTTAGTTACATACTGTCTCAGGTATCTAGTCTTCCCTCCCTTAGTTATATACTGTCTCAGGTATCTAGTCTTCCCTCCCTTAGTTATATACTGTCTGTCTCAGGTATCTAGTCTTCCCTCCCTTAGTTACATACTGTCTCAGGTATCTAGTCTCCCCTCCCTTAGTTATATACTGTCTGTCTCAGGTATCTAGTCTTCCCTCCCTTAGTTACATACTGTCTCAGGTATCTAGTCTCCCTCCCTTAGTTATATACTGTCTGTCTCAGGTATCTAGTCTCCCTCCCTTAGTTATATACTGTCTGTCTCAGGTATCTAGTCTCCCCTCCCTTAGTTATATACTGTCTGTCTCAGGTATCTAGTCTCCCTCCCTTAGTTATATACTGTTTCAGGTATCTAGTCTCCCCTCCCTTAGTTATATACTGTCTCAGGTATCTAGTCTCCCTCCCTTAGTTATATACTGTCTCAGGTATCTAGTCTTCCCTCCCTTAGTTATATACTGTCTCAGGTATCTAGTCTCCCCTCCCTTAGTTATATACTGTCTCAGGTATCTAGTCTCCCTCCCTTAGTTATATACTGTTTCAGGTATCTAGTCTCCCCTCCCTTAGTTATATACTGTCTCAGGTATCTAGTCTCCCTCCCTTAGTTATATACTGTCTCAGGTATCTAGTCTTCCCTCCCTTAGTTATATACTGTCTCAGGTATCTAGTCTCCCCTCCCTTAGTTATATACTGTCTGTCTCAGGTATCTATTCTCCCCTCCCTTAGTCACATACTGTCTCAGATATCTAGTCCCTCCTCCCTTAGTTATATACTGTCTCAGGTATCTAGTCTCCCCTCCCTTAGTTACATACTGTCTGTCTCAGGTATCTAGTCTTCCCTCCCTTAGTTATATACTGTCTCAGAAATCTAGTCCCTCTTCCCTTAGTTACATACTGTCTGTCTCAGGTATGTAGTCTTCCCTCCCTTAGTTATATACTGTCTGTCTCAGGTATCTAGTCTCCCCTCCCTTAGTTACATACTGTCTGTCTCAGGTATCTAGTCTTCCCTCCCTTAGTTATATACTGTCTCAGATATCTAGTCTCCCCTCCCTTAGTTATATACTGTTTCAGGTATCTAGTCACCCCTCCCTTAGTTATATACTGTCTCAGGTATCTAGTCTCCCCACCCTTAGTTATATACTGTCTCAGATATCTAGTCCATCCTCCCTTAGTTATATACTGTCTCAGGTATCTAGTCTTCCCTCCCTTAGTTATATACTGTCTGTCTCAGGTATCTAGTCTCTCCTCCCTTAGTTACATACTGTCTCAGCTATCTAGTCTCCCCTCCCTTAGTTACATACTGTCTGTCTCAGGTATCTAGTCTCCCTCCCTTAGTTATATACTGTCTGTCTCAGGTATCTAGTCTCCCCTCCCTTAGTTATATACTGTCTGTCTCAGGTATCTAGTCTCCCTCCCTTAGTTATATACTGTCTGTCTCAGGTATCTAGTCTCCCCTCCCTTAGTTATATACTGTCTCAGGTATCTAGTCTCCCTCCCTTAGTTATATACTGTCTCAGGTATCTAGTCTTCCCTCCCTTAGTTATATACTGTCTCAGGTATCTAGTCTCCCCTCCCTTAGTTATATACTGTCTCAGGTATCTAGTCTTCCCTCCCTTAGTTATATACTGTCTCAGGTATCTAGTCTCCCTCCCTTAGTTATATACTGTTTCAGGTATCTAGTCTCCCCTCCCTTAGTTATATACTGTCTCAGGTATCTAGTCTCCCTCCCTTAGTTATATACTGTCTCAGGTATCTAGTCTCCCCTCCCTTAGTTATATACTGTCTCAGGTATCTAGTCTCCCTCCCTTAGTTATATACTGTCTCAGGTATCTAGTCTTCCCTCCCTTAGTTATATACTGTCTCAGGTATCTAGTCTCCCCTCCCTTAGTTATATACTGTCTCAGGTATCTAGTCTCCCCTCCCTTAGTTATATACTGTCTGTCTCAGGTATCTATTCTCCCCTCCCTTAGTCACATACTGTCTCAGATATCTAGTCCCTCCTCCCTTAGTTATATACTGTCTCAGGTATCTAGTCTCCCCTCCCTTAGTTACATACTGTCTGTCTCAGGTATCTAGTCTTCCCTCCCTTAGTTATATACTGTCTCAGAAATCTAGTCCCTCTTCCCTTAGTTACATACTGTCTGTCTCAGGTATGTAGTCTTCCCTCCCTTAGTTATATACTGTCTGTCTCAGGTATCTAGTCTCCCCTCCCTTAGTTACATACTGTCTGTCTCAGGTATCTAGTCTTCCCTCCCTTAGTTATATACTCTCAGATATCTAGTCTCCCCTCCCTTAGTTATATACTGTTTCAGGTATCTAGTCACCCCTCCCTTAGTTATATACTGTTTCAGGTATCTAGTCACCCCTCCCTTAGTTATATACTGTCTCAGGTATCTAGTCTCCCCACCCTTAGTTATATACTGTCTCAGATATCTAGTCCATCCTCCCTTAGTTATATACTGTCTCAGGTATCTAGTCTTCCCTCCCTTAGTTATATACTGTCTGTCTCAGGTATCTAGTCTCTCCTCCCTTAGTTACATACTGTCTCAGCTATCTAGTCTCCCCTCCCTTAGTTACATACTGTCTGTCTCAGGTATCTAGTCTCCCTCCCTTAGTTATATACTGTCTGTCTCAGGTATCTAGTCTCCCCTCCCTTAGTTATATACTGTCTGTCTCAGGTATCTAGTCTCCCTCCCTTAGTTATATACTGTTTCAGGTATCTAGTCTCCCCTCCCTTAGTTATATACTGTCTCAGGTATCTAGTCTCCCTCCCTTAGTTATATACTGTCTCAGGTATCTAGTCTTCCCTCCCTTAGTTATATACTGTCTCAGGTATCTAGTCTCCCCTCCCTTAGTTATATACTGTCTCAGGTATCTAGTCTTCCCTCCCTTAGTTATATACTGTCTCAGGTATCTAGTCTCCCTCCCTTAGTTATATACTGTTTCAGGTATCTAGTCTCCCCTCCCTTAGTTATATACTGTCTCAGGTATCTAGTCTCCCTCCCTTAGTTATATACTGTCTCAGGTATCTAGTCTCCCTCCCTTAGTTATATACTGTCTCAGGTATCTAGTCTCCCTCCCTTAGTTATATACTGTCTCAGGTATCTAGTCTTCCCTCCCTTAGTTATATACTGTCTCAGGTATCTAGTCTCCCCTCCCTTAGTTATATACTGTCTCAGGTATCTAGTCTCCCCTCCCTTAGTTATATACTGTCTGTCTCAGGTATCTATTCTCCCCTCCCTTAGTCACATACTGTCTCAGATATCTAGTCCCTCCTCCCTTAGTTATATACTGTCTCAGGTATCTAGTCTCCCCTCCCTTAGTTACATACTGTCTGTCTCAGGTATCTAGTCTTCCCTCCCTTAGTTATATACTGTCTCAGAAATCTAGTCCCTCTTCCCTTAGTTACATACTGTCTGTCTCAGGTATGTAGTCTTCCCTCCCTTAGTTATATACTGTCTGTCTCAGGTATCTAGTCTCCCCTCCCTTAGTTACATACTGTCTGTCTCAGGTATCTAGTCTTCCCTCCCTTAGTTATATACTCTCAGATATCTAGTCTCCCTCCCTTAGTTATATACTGTTTCAGGTATCTAGTCACCCCTCCCTTAGTTATATACTGTCTCAGGTATCTAGTCTCCCCACCCTTAGTTATATACTGTCTCAGATATCTAGTCCATCCTCCCTTAGTTATATACTGTCTCAGGTATCTAGTCTTCCCTCCCTTAGTTATATACTGTCTGTCTCAGGTATCTAGTCTCTCCTCCCTTAGTTACATACTGTCTCAGCTATCTAGTCTCCCCTCCCTTAGTTACATACTGTCTGTCTCAGGTATCTAGTCTTCCCTCCCTTAGTTATATACTATCTCAGATATCTAGTCTCCCCTCCCTTAGTTACATACTGTCTGTCTCAGGTATCTAGTCTTCCCTCCCTTAGTTATATACTGTCTCAGGTATCTAGTCTCCCCTCCCTTAGTTACATACTGTCTGTCTCAGGTATCTAGTCTTCCCTCCCTTAGTTATATACTATCTCAGATATCTAGTCTCCCTCCCTTAGTTACATACTGTCTGTCTCAGGTATCTAGTCTTCCCTCCCTTAGTTATATACTATCTCAGATATCTAGTCTCCCCTCCCTTAGTTACATACTGTCTGTCTCAGGTATCTAGTCTTCCCTCCCTTAGTTATATACTATCTCAGATATCTAGTCTCCCCTCCCTTAGTTACATACTGTCTGTCTCGTATCTAGTCTTCCCTCCCTTAGTTATATACTGTCTCAGCTATCTAGTCTCCCCTCCCTTAGTTACATACTGTCTGTCTCAGGTATCTAGTCTTCCCTCCCTTAGTTATATACTATCTCAGATATCTAGTCTCCCCTCCCTTAGTTACATACTGTCTGTCTCAGGTATCTAGTCTTCCCTCCCTTAGTTATATACTATCTCAGATATCTAGTCTCCCCTCCCTTAGTTACATACTGTCTGTCTCAGGTATCTAGTCTTCCCTCCCTTAGTTATATACTATCTCAGATATCTAGTCTCCCCTCCCTTAGTTACATACTGTCTGTCTCAGGTATCTAGTCTTCCCTCCCTTAGTTATATACTATCTCAGATATCTAGTCTCCCCTCCCTTAGTTATATACTGTCTGTCTCAGGTATCTAGTCTCTCCTCCCTTAGTTACATACTGTCTCAGCTATCTAGTCTCCCCTCCCTTAGTTACATACTGTCTGTCTCAGGTATCTAGTCTTCCCTCCCTTAGTTATATACTATCTCAGATATCTAGTCTCCCCTCCCTTAGTTACATACTGTCTGTCTCAGGTATCTAGTCTTCCCTCCCTTAGTTATATACTGTCTCAGGTATCTAGTCTTCCCTCCCTTAGTTATATACTGTCTCAGGTATCTAGTCTTCCCTCCTTAGTTATATACTATCTCAGATATCTAGTCTCCCTCCCTTAGTTATATACTGTCTGTCTCAGGTATCTAGTCTCCCTCCCTTAGTTATATACTGTCTGTCTCAGGTATCTAGTCTCCCTCCCTTAGTTATATACTGTCTGTCTCAGGTATCTAGTCTCCCCTCCCTTAGTTATATACTGTCTGTCTCAGGTATCTAGTCTCCCTCCCTTAGTTATATACTGTTTCAGGTATCTAGTCTCCCCTCCCTTAGTTATATACTGTCTCAGGTATCTAGTCTCCCTCCCTTAGTTATATACTGTCTCAGGTATCTAGTCTTCCCTCCCTTAGTTATATACGGTCTCAGGTATCTAGTCTCCCCTCCCTTAGTTATATACTGTCTCAGGTATCTAGTCTCCCTCCCTTAGTTATATACTGTTTCAGGTATCTAGTCTCCCCTCCCTTAGTTATATACTGTCTCAGGTATCTTGTCTCCCTCCCTTAGTCACATACTGTCTCAGATATCTAGTCCTCCTCCCTTAGTTATATACTGTCTCAGGTATCTAGTCTCCCCTCGCTTAGTTACATACTGTCTGTCTCAGGTATCTAGTCTCCCCTCCCTTAGTTATATACTGTCTGTCTCAGGTATCTAGTCTCCCTCCCTTAGTTATATACTGTCTGTCTCAGGTATCTAGTCTCCCTCCCTTAGTTATATACTGTCTGTCTCAGGTATCTAGTCTCCCCTCCCTTAGTTATATACTGTCTGTCTCAGGTATCTAGTCTCCCTCCCTTAGTTATATACTGTTTCAGGTATCTAGTCTCCCCTCCCTTAGTTATATACTGTCTCAGGTATCTAGTCTCCCTCCCTTAGTTATATACTGTCTCAGGTATCTAGTCTTCCCTCCCTTAGTTATATACTGTCTCAGGTATCTAGTCTCCCCTCCCTTAGTTATATACTGTCTCAGGTATCTAGTCTCCCTCCCTTAGTTATATACTGTTTCAGGTATCTAGTCTCCCTCCCTTAGTTATATACTGTCTCAGGTATCTAGTCTCCCTCCCTTAGTTATATACTGTCTCAGGTATCTAGTCTTCCCTCCCTTAGTTATATACTGTCTCAGGTATCTAGTCTCCCCTCCCTTAGTTATATACTGTCTGTCTCAGGTATCTATTCTCCCCTCCCTTAGTCACATACTGTCTCAGATATCTAGTCCCTCCTCCCTTAGTTATATACTGTCTCAGGTATCTAGTCTCCCCTCCCTTAGTTACATACTGTCTGTCTCAGGTATCTAGTCTTCCCTCCCTTAGTTATATACTGTCTCAGAAATCTAGTCCCTCTTCCCTTAGTTACATACTGTCTGTCTCAGGTATGTAGTCTTCCCTCCCTTAGTTATATACTGTCTGTCTCAGGTATCTAGTCTCCCCTCCCTTAGTTACATACTGTCTGTCTCAGGTATCTAGTCTTCCCTCCCTTAGTTATATACTGTCTCAGATATCTAGTCTCCCTCCCTTAGTTATATACTGTTTCAGGTATCTAGTCACCCCTCCCTTAGTTATATACTGTCTCAGGTATCTAGTCTCCCCACCCTTAGTTATATACTGTCTCAGATATCTAGTCCATCCTCCCTTAGTTATATACTGTCTCAGGTATCTAGTCTTCCCTCCCTTAGTTATATACTGTCTGTCTCAGGTATCTAGTCTCTCCTCCCTTAGTTACATACTGTCTCAGCTATCTAGTCTCCCTCCCTTAGTTACATACTGTCTGTCTCAGGTATCTAGTCTCCCTCCCTTAGTTATATACTGTCTGTCTCAGGTATCTAGTCTCCCCTCCCTTAGTTATATACTGTCTGTCTCAGGTATCTAGTCTCCCTCCCTTAGTTATATACTGTCTGTCTCAGGTATCTAGTCTCCCCTCCCTTAGTTATATACTGTCTCAGGTATCTAGTCTCCCTCCCTTAGTTATATACTGTCTCAGGTATCTAGTCTTCCCTCCCTTAGTTATATACTGTCTCAGGTATCTAGTCTCCCCTCCCTTAGTTATATACTGTCTCAGGTATCTAGTCTTCCCTCCCTTAGTTATATACTGTCTCAGGTATCTAGTCTCCCTCCCTTAGTTATATACTGTTTCAGGTATCTAGTCTCCCCTCCCTTAGTTATATACTGTCTCAGGTATCTAGTCTCCCTCCCTTAGTTATATACTGTCTCAGGTATCTAGTCTCCCTCCCTTAGTTATATACTGTCTCAGGTATCTAGTCTCCTCCCTTAGTTATATACTGTCTCAGGTATCTAGTCATCCCTCCCTTAGTTATATACTGTCTCAGGTATCTAGTCTCCCCTCCCTTAGTTATATACTGTCTCAGGTATCTAGTCTCCCCTCCCTTAGTTATATACTGTCTGTCTCAGGTATCTATTCTCCCCTCCCTTAGTCACATACTGTCTCAGATATCTAGTCCCTCCTCCCTTAGTTATATACTGTCTCAGGTATCTAGTCTCCCCTCCCTTAGTTACATACTGTCTGTCTCAGGTATCTAGTCTTCCCTCCCTTAGTTATATACTGTCTCAGAAATCTAGTCCCTCTTCCCTTAGTTACATACTGTCTGTCTCAGGTATGTAGTCTTCCCTCCCTTAGTTATATACTGTCTGTCTCAGGTATCTAGTCTCCCCTCCCTTAGTTACATACTGTCTGTCTCAGGTATCTAGTCTTCCCTCCCTTAGTTATATACTCTCAGATATCTAGTCTCCCCTCCCTTAGTTATATACTGTTTCAGGTATCTAGTCACCCCTCCCTTAGTTATATACTGTTTCAGGTATCTAGTCACCCCTCCCTTAGTTATATACTGTCTCAGGTATCTAGTCTCCCCACCCTTAGTTATATACTGTCTCAGATATCTAGTCCATCCTCCCTTAGTTATATACTGTCTCAGGTATCTAGTCTTCCCTCCCTTAGTTATATACTGTCTGTCTCAGGTATCTAGTCTCTCCTCCCTTAGTTACATACTGTCTCAGCTATCTAGTCTCCCCTCCCTTAGTTACATACTGTCTGTCTCAGGTATCTAGTCTCCCTCCCTTAGTTATATACTGTCTGTCTCAGGTATCTAGTCTCCCCTCCCTTAGTTATATACTGTCTGTCTCAGGTATCTAGTCTCCCTCCCTTAGTTATATACTGTTTCAGGTATCTAGTCTCCCCTCCCTTAGTTATATACTGTCTCAGGTATCTAGTCTCCCTCCCTTAGTTATATACTGTCTCAGGTATCTAGTCTTCCCTCCCTTAGTTATATACTGTCTCAGGTATCTAGTCTCCCCTCCCTTAGTTATATACTGTCTCAGGTATCTAGTCTTCCCTCCCTTAGTTATATACTGTCTCAGGTATCTAGTCTCCCTCCCTTAGTTATATACTGTTTCAGGTATCTAGTCTCCCCTCCCTTAGTTATATACTGTCTCAGGTATCTAGTCTCCCTCCCTTAGTTATATACTGTCTCAGGTATCTAGTCTTCCCTCCCTTAGTTATATACTGTCTCAGGTATCTAGTCTCCCTCCCTTAGTTATATACTGTCTCAGGTATCTAGTCTTCCCTCCCTTAGTTATATACTGTCTCAGGTATCTAGTCTCCTCCCTTAGTTATATACTGTTTCAGGTATCTAGTCTCCCCTCCCTTAGTTATATACTGTCTCAGGTATCTAGTCTCCCTCCCTTAGTTATATACTGTCTCAGGTATCTAGTCTCCCTCCCTTAGTTATATACTGTCTCAGGTATCTAGTCTCCCTCCCTTAGTTATATACTGTCTCAGGTATCTAGTCTTCCCTCCCTTAGTTATATACTGTCTCAGGTATCTAGTCTCCCCTCCCTTAGTTATATACTGTCTCAGGTATCTAGTCTCCCCTCCCTTAGTTATATACTGTCTGTCTCAGGTATCTATTCTCCCTCCCTTAGTCACATACTGTCTCAGATATCTAGTCCCTCCTCCCTTAGTTATATACTGTCTCAGGTATCTAGTCTCCCCTCCCTTAGTTACATACTGTCTGTCTCAGGTATCTAGTCTTCCCTCCCTTAGTTATATACTGTCTCAGAAATCTAGTCCCTCTTCCCTTAGTTACATACTGTCTGTCTCAGGTATGTAGTCTTCCCTCCCTTAGTTATATACTGTCTGTCTCAGGTATCTAGTCTCCCCTCCCTTAGTTACATACTGTCTGTCTCAGGTATCTAGTCTTCCCTCCCTTAGTTATATACTCTCAGATATCTAGTCTCCCCTCCCTTAGTTATATACTGTTTCAGGTATCTAGTCACCCCTCCCTTAGTTATATACTGTCTCAGGTATCTAGTCTCCCCACCCTTAGTTATATACTGTCTCAGATATCTAGTCCATCCTCCCTTAGTTATATACTGTCTCAGGTATCTAGTCTTCCCTCCCTTAGTTATATACTGTCTGTCTCAGGTATCTAGTCTCTCCTCCCTTAGTTACATACTGTCTCAGCTATCTAGTCTCCCCTCCCTTAGTTACATACTGTCTGTCTCAGGTATCTAGTCTTCCCTCCCTTAGTTATATACTATCTCAGATATCTAGTCTCCCCTCCCTTAGTTACATACTGTCTGTCTCAGGTATCTAGTCTTCCCTCCCTTAGTTATATACTGTCTCAGGTATCTAGTCTCCCCTCCCTTAGTTACATACTGTCTGTCTCAGGTATCTAGTCTTCCCTCCCTTAGTTATATACTATCTCAGATATCTAGTCTCCCCTCCCTTAGTTACATACTGTCTGTCTCAGGTATCTAGTCTTCCCTCCCTTAGTTATATACTATCTCAGATATCTAGTCTCCCCTCCCTTAGTTACATACTGTCTGTCTCAGGTATCTAGTCTTCCCTCCCTTAGTTATATACTATCTCAGATATCTAGTCTCCCCTCCCTTAGTTACATACTGTCTGTCTCAGGTATCTAGTCTTCCCTCCCTTAGTTATATACTGTCTCAGCTATCTAGTCTCCCCTCCCTTAGTTACATACTGTCTGTCTCAGGTATCTAGTCTTCCCTCCCTTAGTTATATACTATCTCAGATATCTAGTCTCCCCTCCCTTAGTTACATACTGTCTGTCTCAGGTATCTAGTCTTCCCTCCCTTAGTTATATACTATCTCAGATATCTAGTCTCCCCTCCCTTAGTTACATACTGTCTGTCTCAGGTATCTAGTCTTCCCTCCCTTAGTTATATACTATCTCAGATATCTAGTCTCCCCTCCCTTAGTTACATACTGTCTGTCTCAGGTATCTAGTCTTCCCTCCCTTAGTTATATACTATCTCAGATATCTAGTCTCCCCTCCCTTAGTTATATACTGTCTGTCTCAGGTATCTAGTCTCTCCTCCCTTAGTTACATACTGTCTCAGCTATCTAGTCTCCCCTCCCTTAGTTACATACTGTCTGTCTCAGGTATCTAGTCTTCCCTCCCTTAGTTATATACTATCTCAGATATCTAGTCTCCCCTCCCTTAGTTACATACTGTCTGTCTCAGGTATCTAGTCTTCCCTCCCTTAGTTATATACTGTCTCAGGTATCTAGTCTTCCCTCCCTTAGTTATATACTGTCTCAGGTATCTAGTCTTCCCTCCCTTAGTTATATACTATCTCAGATATCTAGTCTCCCCTCCCTTAGTTATATACTGTCTGTCTCAGGTATCTAGTCTCCCTCCCTTAGTTATATACTGTCTGTCTCAGGTATCTAGTCTCCCTCCCTTAGTTATATACTGTCTGTCTCAGGTATCTAGTCTCCCCTCCCTTAGTTATATACTGTCTGTCTCAGGTATCTAGTCTCCCTCCCTTAGTTATATACTGTTTCAGGTATCTAGTCTCCCCTCCCTTAGTTATATACTGTCTCAGGTATCTAGTCTCCTCCCTTAGTTATATACTGTCTCAGGTATCTAGTCTTCCCTCCCTTAGTTATATACGGTCTCAGGTATCTAGTCTCCCCTCCCTTAGTTATATACTGTCTCAGGTATCTAGTCTCCCTCCCTTAGTTATATACTGTTTCAGGTATCTAGTCTCCCCTCCCTTAGTTATATACTGTCTCAGGTATCTTGTCTCCCTCCCTTAGTCACATACTGTCTCAGATATCTAGTCCTCCTCCCTTAGTTATATACTGTCTCAGGTATCTAGTCTCCCCTCGCTTAGTTACATACTGTCTGTCTCAGGTATCTAGTCTCCCCTCCCTTAGTTATATACTGTCTGTCTCAGGTATCTAGTCTCCCTCCCTTAGTTATATACTGTCTGTCTCAGGTATCTAGTCTCCCTCCCTTAGTTATATACTGTCTGTCTCAGGTATCTAGTCTCCCCTCCCTTAGTTATATACTGTCTGTCTCAGGTATCTAGTCTCCCTCCCTTAGTTATATACTGTTTCAGGTATCTAGTCTCCCCTCCCTTAGTTATATACTGTCTCAGGTATCTAGTCTCCCTCCCTTAGTTATATACTGTCTCAGGTATCTAGTCTTCCCTCCCTTAGTTATATACTGTCTCAGGTATCTAGTCTCCCTCCCTTAGTTATATACTGTCTCAGGTATCTAGTCTCCCTCCCTTAGTTATATACTGTTTCAGGTATCTAGTCTCCCCTCCCTTAGTTATATACTGTCTCAGGTATCTAGTCTCCCTCCCTTAGTTATATACTGTCTCAGGTATCTAGTCTTCCCTCCCTTAGTTATATACTGTCTCAGGTATCTAGTCTCCCCTCCCTTAGTTATATACTGTCTGTCTCAGGTATCTATTCTCCCTCCCTTAGTCACATACTGTCTCAGATATCTAGTCCCTCCTCCCTTAGTTATATACTGTCTCAGGTATCTAGTCTCCCCTCCCTTAGTTACATACTGTCTGTCTCAGGTATCTAGTCTTCCCTCCCTTAGTTATATACTGTCTCAGAAATCTAGTCCCTCTTCCCTTAGTTACATACTGTCTGTCTCAGGTATGTAGTCTTCCCTCCCTTAGTTATATACTGTCTGTCTCAGGTATCTAGTCTCCCCTCCCTTAGTTACATACTGTCTGTCTCAGGTATCTAGTCTTCCCTCCCTTAGTTATATACTGTCTCAGATATCTAGTCTCCCTCCCTTAGTTATATACTGTTTCAGGTATCTAGTCACCCCTCCCTTAGTTATATACTGTCTCAGGTATCTAGTCTCCCCACCCTTAGTTATATACTGTCTCAGATATCTAGTCCATCCTCCCTTAGTTATATACTGTCTCAGGTATCTAGTCTTCCCTCCCTTAGTTATATACTGTCTGTCTCAGGTATCTAGTCTCTCCTCCCTTAGTTACATACTGTCTCAGCTATCTAGTCTCCCCTCCCTTAGTTACATACTGTCTGTCTCAGGTATCTAGTCTCCCTCCCTTAGTTATATACTGTCTGTCTCAGGTATCTAGTCTCCCCTCCCTTAGTTATATACTGTCTGTCTCAGGTATCTAGTCTCCCTCCCTTAGTTATATACTGTTTCAGGTATCTAGTCTCCCCTCCCTTAGTTATATACTGTCTCAGGTATCTAGTCTCCCTCCCTTAGTTATATACTGTCTCAGGTATCTAGTCTTCCCTCCCTTAGTTATATACTGTCTCAGGTATCTAGTCTCCCCTCCCTTAGTTATATACTGTCTCAGGTATCTAGTCTTCCCTCCCTTAGTTATATACTGTCTCAGGTATCTAGTCTCCCTCCCTTAGTTATATACTGTTTCAGGTATCTAGTCTCCCCTCCCTTAGTTATATACTGTCTCAGGTATCTAGTCTCCCTCCCTTAGTTATATACTGTCTCAGGTATCTAGTCTCCCCTCCCTTAGTTATATACTGTCTCAGGTATCTAGTCTCCCTCCCTTAGTTATATACTGTCTCAGGTATCTAGTCTTCCCTCCCTTAGTTATATACTGTCTCAGGTATCTAGTCTCCCCTCCCTTAGTTATATACTGTCTCAGGTATCTAGTCTCCCCTCCCTTAGTTATATACTGTCTGTCTCAGGTATCTATTCTCCCCTCCCTTAGTCACATACTGTCTCAGATATCTAGTCCCTCCTCCCTTAGTTATATACTGTCTCAGGTATCTAGTCTCCCCTCCCTTAGTTACATACTGTCTGTCTCAGGTATCTAGTCTTCCCTCCCTTAGTTATATACTGTCTCAGAAATCTAGTCCCTCTTCCCTTAGTTACATACTGTCTGTCTCAGGTATGTAGTCTTCCCTCCCTTAGTTATATACTGTCTGTCTCAGGTATCTAGTCTCCCCTCCCTTAGTTACATACTGTCTGTCTCAGGTATCTAGTCTTCCCTCCCTTAGTTATATACTCTCAGATATCTAGTCTCCCCTCCCTTAGTTATATACTGTTTCAGGTATCTAGTCACCCCTCCCTTAGTTATATACTGTCTCAGGTATCTAGTCTCCCCACCCTTAGTTATATACTGTCTCAGATATCTAGTCCATCCTCCCTTAGTTATATACTGTCTCAGGTATCTAGTCTTCCCTCCCTTAGTTATATACTGTCTGTCTCAGGTATCTAGTCTCTCCTCCCTTAGTTACATACTGTCTCAGCTATCTAGTCTCCCCTCCCTTAGTTACATACTGTCTGTCTCAGGTATCTAGTCTTCCCTCCCTTAGTTATATACTATCTCAGATATCTAGTCTCCCCTCCCTTAGTTACATACTGTCTGTCTCAGGTATCTAGTCTTCCCTCCCTTAGTTATATACTGTCTCAGGTATCTAGTCTCCCTCCCTTAGTTACATACTGTCTGTCTCAGGTATCTAGTCTTCCCTCCCTTAGTTATATACTATCTCAGATATCTAGTCTCCCCTCCCTTAGTTACATACTGTCTGTCTCAGGTATCTAGTCTTCCCTCCCTTAGTTATATACTATCTCAGATATCTAGTCTCCCTCCCTTAGTTACATACTGTCTGTCTCAGGTATCTAGTCTTCCCTCCCTTAGTTATATACTATCTCAGATATCTAGTCTCCCCTCCCTTAGTTACATACTGTCTGTCTCAGGTATCTAGTCTTCCCTCCCTTAGTTATATACTGTCTCAGCTATCTAGTCTCCCCTCCCTTAGTTACATACTGTCTGTCTCAGGTATCTAGTCTTCCCTCCCTTAGTTATATACTATCTCAGATATCTAGTCTCCCCTCCCTTAGTTACATACTGTCTGTCTCAGGTATCTAGTCTTCCCTCCCTTAGTTATATACTATCTCAGATATCTAGTCTCCCTCCCTTAGTTACATACTGTCTGTATCAGGTATCTAGTCTTCCCTCCCTTAGTTATATACTATCTCAGATATCTAGTCTCCCTCCCTTAGTTACATACTGTCTGTCTCAGGTATCTAGTCTTCCCTCCCTTAGTTATATACTATCTCAGATATCTAGTCTCCCTCCCTTAGTTATATACTGTCTGTCTCAGGTATCTAGTCTCTCCTCCCTTAGTTACATACTGTCTCAGCTATCTAGTCTCCCCTCCCTTAGTTACATACTGTCTGTCTCAGGTATCTAGTCTTCCCTCCCTTAGTTATATACTATCTCAGATATCTAGTCTCCCCTCCCTTAGTTACATACTGTCTGTCTCAGGTATCTAGTCTTCCCTCCCTTAGTTATATACTGTCTCAGGTATCTAGTCTTCCCTCCCTTAGTTATATACTGTCTCAGGTATCTAGTCTTCCCTCCCTTAGTTATATACTATCTCAGATATCTAGTCTCCCCTCCCTTAGTTATATACTGTCTGTCTCAGGTATCTAGTCTCCCTCCCTTAGTTATATACTGTCTGTCTCAGGTATCTAGTCTCCCTCCCTTAGTTATATACTGTCTGTCTCAGGTATCTAGTCTCCCCTCCCTTAGTTATATACTGTCTGTCTCAGGTATCTAGTCTCCCTCCCTTAGTTATATACTGTTTCAGGTAACTAGTCTCCCCTCCCTTAGTTATATACTGTCTCAGGTATCTAGTCTCCCTCCCTTAGTTATATACTGTCTCAGGTATCTAGTCTTCCCTCCCTTAGTTATATACTGTCTCAGGTATCTAGTCTCCCCTCCCTTAGTTACATACTGTCTGTCTCAGGTATCTAGTCTTCCCTCCCTTAGTTATATACTGTCTCAGAAATCTAGTCCCTCTTCCCTTAGTTACATACTGTCTGTCTCAGGTATGTAGTCTTCCCTCCCTTAGTTATATACTGTCTCAGGTATCTAGTCTCCCCTCCCTTAGTTATATACTGTCTCAGGTATCTAGTCTCCCTCCCTTAGTTATATACTGTTTCAGGTATCTAGTCTCCCCTCCCTTAGTTATATACTGTCTCAGGTATCTAGTCTCCCCTCCCTTAGTTACATACTGTCTGTCTCAGGTATCTAGTCTTCCCTCCCTTAGTTATATACTATCTCAGATATCTAGTCTCCCCTCCCTTAGTTACATACTGTCTGTCTCAGGTATCTAGTCTTCCATCCCTTAGTTATATACTATCTCAGATATCTAGTCTCCCCTCCCTTAGTTACATACTGTCTGTCTCAGGTATCTAGTCTTCCCTCCCTTAGTTATATACTATCTCAGATATCTAGTCTCCCCTCCCTTAGTTACATACTGTCTGTCTCAGGTATCTAGTCTTCCCTCCCTTAGTTATATACTATCTCAGATATCTAGTCTCCCCTCCCTTAGTTATATACTGTCTGTCTCAGGTATCTAGTCTCTCCTCCCTTAGTTACATACTGTCTCAGCTATCTAGTCTCCCCTCCCTTAGTTACATACTGTCTGTCTCAGGTATCTAGTCTTCCCTCCCTTAGTTATATACTATCTCAGATATCTAGTCTCCCTCCCTTAGTTACATACTGTCTGTCTCAGGTATCTAGTCTTCCCTCCCTTAGTTATATACTGTCTCAGGTATCTAGTCTTCCCTCCCTTAGTTATATACTGTCTCAGGTATCTAGTCTTCCCTCCCTTAGTTATATACTATCTCAGATATCTAGTCTCCCCTCCCTTAGTTATATACTGTCTGTCTCAGGTATCTAGTCTCCCTCCCTTAGTTATATACTGTCTGTCTCAGGTATCTAGTCTCCCTCCCTTAGTTATATACTGTCTGTCTCAGGTATCTAGTCTCCCCTCCCTTAGTTATATACTGTCTGTCTCAGGTATCTAGTCTCCCTCCCTTAGTTATATACTGTTTCAGGTATCTAGTCTCCCCTCCCTTAGTTATATACTGTCTCAGGTATCTAGTCTCCCTCCCTTAGTTATATACTGTCTCAGGTATCTAGTCTTCCCTCCCTTAGTTACATACTGTCTGTCTCAGGTATGTAGTCTCCCCTCCCTTAGTTATATACTGTCTCAGGTATCTAGTCTCCCCTCCCTTAGTTATATACTGTCTCAGGTATCTAGTCTCCCTCCCTTAGTTATATACTGTTTCAGGTATCTAGTCTCCCCTCCCTTAGTTATATACTGTCTCAGGTATCTAGTCTCCCCTCCCTTAGTTACATACTGTCTGTCTCAGGTATCTAGTCTTCCCTCCCTTAGTTATATACTATCTCAGATATCTAGTCTCCCCTCCCTTAGTTACATACTGTCTGTCTCAGGTATCTAGTCTTCCCTCCCTTAGTTATATACTATCTCAGATATCTAGTCTCCCTCCCTTAGTTACATACTGTCTGTCTCAGGTATCTAGTCTTCCCTCCCTTAGTTATATACTATCTCAGATATCTAGTCTCCCCTCCCTTAGTTACATACTGTCTGTCTCAGGTATCTAGTCTTCCCTCCCTTAGTTATATACTATCTCAGATATCTAGTCTCCCCTCCCTTAGTTATATACTGTCTGTCTCAGGTATCTAGTCTCTCCTCCCTTAGTTACATACTGTCTCAGCTATCTAGTCTCCCCTCCCTTAGTTACATACTGTCTGTCTCAGGTATCTAGTCTTCCCTCCCTTAGTTATATACTATCTCAGATATCTAGTCTCCTCCCTTAGTTACATACTGTCTGTCTCAGGTATCTAGTCTTCCCTCCCTTAGTTATATACTGTCTCAGGTATCTAGTCTTCCCTCCCTTAGTTATATACTGTCTCAGGTATCTAGTCTTCCCTCCCTTAGTTATATACTATCTCAGATATCTAGTCTCCCCTCCCTTAGTTATATACTGTCTGTCTCAGGTATCTAGTCTCCCTCCCTTAGTTATATACTGTCTGTCTCAGGTATCTAGTCTCCCTCCCTTAGTTATATACTGTCTGTCTCAGGTATCTAGTCTCCCCTCCCTTAGTTATATACTGTCTGTCTCAGGTATCTAGTCTCCCTCCCTTAGTTATATACTGTTTCAGGTATCTAGTCTCCCCTCCCTTAGTTATATACTGTCTCAGGTATCTAGTCTCCCTCCCTTAGTTATATACTGTCTCAGGTATCTAGTCTTCCCTCCCTTAGTTATATACGGTCTCAGGTATCTAGTCTCCCCTCCCTTAGTTATATACTGTCTCAGGTATCTAGTCTCCCTCCCTTAGTTATATACTGTTTCAGGTATCTAGTCTCCCCTCCCTTAGTTATATACTGTCTCAGGTATCTAGTCTCCCTCCCTTAGTCACATACTGTCTCAGATATCTAGTCCCTCCTCCCTTAGTTATATACTGTCTCAGGTATCTAGTCTCCCCTCCCTTAGTTACATACTGTCTGTCTCAGGTATCTAGTCTTCCCTCCCTCAGTTATATACTGTCTCAGAAATCTAGTCCCTCTTCCCTTAGTTACATACTGTCTGTCTCAGGTATGTAGTGTTCCCTCCCTTAGTTATATACTGTCTGTCTCAGGTATCTAGTCTCCCCTCCCTTAGTTATATACTATCTGTCTCAGGTATCTAGTCTCCCTCCCTTAGTTATATACTGTTTCAGGTATCTAGTCTCCCCTCCCTTAGTTATATACTGTCTCAGGTATCTAGTCTCCCTCCCTTAGTTATATACTGTCTCAGGTATCTAGTCTTCCCTCCCTTAGTTATATACTGTCTCAGGTATCTAGTCTCCCCTCCCTTAGTTATATACTGTCTCAGGTATCTAGTCTCCCTCCCTTAGTTATATACTGTTTCAGGTAACTAGTCTCCCCTCCCTTAGTTATATACTGTCTCAGGTATCTAGTCTCCCTCCCTTAGTTATATACTGTCTCAGGTATCTAGTCTTCCCTCCCTTAGTTATATACTGTCTCAGGTATCTAGTCTCCCCTCCCTTAGTTACATACTGTCTGTCTCAGGTATCTAGTCTTCCCTCCCTTAGTTATATACTGTCTCAGAAATCTAGTCCCTCTTCCCTTAGTTACATACTGTCTGTCTCAGGTATGTAGTCTTCCCTCCCTTAGTTATATACTGTCTCAGGTATCTAGTCTCCCCTCCCTTAGTTATATACTGTCTCAGGTATCTAGTCTCCCTCCCTTAGTTATATACTGTTTCAGGTATCTAGTCTCCCCTCCCTTAGTTATATACTGTCTCAGGTATCTAGTCTCCCTCCCTTAGTTATATACTGTTTCAGGTATCTAGTCTCCCCTCCCTTAGTTATATACTGTCTCAGGTATCTAGTCTTCCCTCCCTTAGTTATATACTGTCTCAGGTATCTAGTCTCCCCTCCCTTAGTTATATACTGTCTCAGGTATCTAGTCTCCCTCCCTTAGTTATATACTGTTTCAGGTATCTAGTCTCCCCTCCCTTAGTTATATACTGTCTCAGGTATCTAGTCTCCCTCCCTTAGTTATATACTGTCTCAGATATCTAGTCCCTCCTCCCTTAGTTATATACTGTCTCAGGTATCTAGTCTCCCCTCCCTTAGTTACATACTGTCTGTCTCAGGTATCTATTCTCCCCTCCCTTAGTCACATACTGTCTCAGATATCTAGTCCCTCCTCCCTTAGTTATATACTGTCTCAGGTATCTAGTCTCCCCTCCCTTAGTTACATACTGTCTGTCTCAGGTATCTAGTCTTCCCTCCCTTAGTTATATACTGTCTCAGAAATCTAGTCCCTCTTCCCTTAGTTACATACTGTCTGTCTCAGGTATGTAGTCTTCCCTCCCTTAGTTATATACTGTCTGTCTCAGGTATCTAGTCTCCCCTCCCTTAGTTACATAATGTCTGTCTCAGGTATCTAGTCTTCCCTCCCTTAGTTATATACTGTCTCAGATATCTAGTCTCCCCTCCCTTAGTTATATACTGTTTCAGGTATCTAGTCTTCCCTCCCTTAGTTATATACTGTCTGTCTCAGGTATCTAGTCTCCCCTCCCTTAGTTACATACTGTCTGTCTCAGGTATCTAGTCTTCCCTCCCTTAGTTATATACTGTCTCAGATATCTATTCTCCCCTCCCTTAGTTATATACTGTTTCAGGTATCTAGTCTTCCCTCCCTTAGTTATATACTGTCTCAGGTATCTAGTCTCCCCACCCTTAGTTATATACTGTCTCAGATATCTAGTCTCCCCTCCCTTAGTTATATACTGTTTCAGGTATCTAGTCTTCCCTCCCTTAGTTATATACTGTCTCAGGTATCTAGTCTCCCCTCCCTTAGTTATATACTGTCTCAGATATCTAGTCTCCCCTCCCTTAGTTATATACTGTCTCAGGTATCTAGTCTTCCCTCCCTTAGTTATATACTGTCTCAGATATCTAGTCTCCCCCCCCTTAGTTATATACTGTTTCAGGTATCTAGTCTTCCCTCCCTTAGTTATATACTGTCTCAGGTATCTAGTCTCCCCACCCTTAGTTATATACTGTCTGTTTCAGGTATCTAGTCACCCCTCCCTTAGTTATATACTGTCTCAGATATCTAGTCCATCCTCCCTAAGTTATATACTGTCTCAGGTATCTAGTCACCCCTCCCTTAGTTATATACTGTCTGTCTCAGGTATCTAGTCACTCTTCCCTTAGTTATATACTGTCTCAGATATCTAGTCCATCCTCCCTTAGTTATATACTGTCTCAGGTATCTAGTCTCCCCTCCCTTAGTTATACACTGTCTGTCTCAGGTATCTAGTCCCTCCTCCCTTAGTTATATACTGTCTCAGATATCTAGTCCCTCCTCCCTTAGTTATATACTGTTTCAGCTATCTAGTCTCCCCTCCCTTAGTTATATACTGTCTCAGATATCTAGTCCCTCCTCCCTTAGTTATATTCTGTCTCAGGTATCTAGTCCCTCTTCCCTTAGTTATATACTGTCTGTCTCAGGTATCTAGTCCACCCTCCCTTAGTTATATACTGTCTCAGGTATCAGTCCCTCTTCCCTTAGTTATATACTATCTCAGGTATCTAGTCTCCCCTCCCTTAGTTATATACTGTCTGTCTCAGGTAACTAGTCTCCCCTCCCTTAGTTATATACTGTCTGTCTCAGGTATCTAGTCACTCTTCCCTTAGTTATATACTGTCCCAGATATCTAGTCCCTCCTCTCTTAGTTATATACTGTCTCAGGTATCTAGTCTCCCCTCCCTTAGTTATATACTGTCTGTCTCAGGTATCTAGTCCCTCTTCCCTTAGTTATATACTGTTTCAGCTATCTAGTCTCCCCTCCCTTAGTTATATACTGTCTGTCTCAGGTATCTAGTCCCTCTTCCCTTAGTTATATACTGTTTCAGCTATCTAGTCTCCCCTCCCTTAGTTATATACTGTCTGTCTCAGGTATCTAGTCCCTCTTCCCTTAGTTATATACTGTTTCAGCTATCTAGTCTCCCCTCCCTTAGTTATATAATGTCTCAGATATCTAGTCCCTCCTCCCTTAGTTATATACTGTCTCAGATATCTAGTCTCCCCTCCCTTAGTTATATACTGTCTGTCTCAGATATCTAGTCCCTCCTCCCTTAGTTATATACTGTCTGTCTCAGATATCTAGTCTCCCCTCCCTTAGTTATATACTGTCTGTCTCAGATATCTAGTCTCCCCTCCCTTAGTTATATACTGTCTCAGATATCTAGTCTCCCCTCCCTTAGTTATATACTGTCTGTCTCAGATATCTAGTCTCCCCTCCCTTAGTTATATACTGTCTGTCTCAGATATCTAGTCCCTCTTCCCTCAGTTATATACTGTTTCAGGAAACCAGGACTGAACAAGTCCGGATGAATCCCAAAACTGAGACGCACTACCACACAATAACACAATGGGAAAAACAAGCCCGCACAAAGAGCAGGCGGGCCTACCGGCTTAAATAGCCAAACTAAAAGACCTAAACACGAAACAGGTGTAACTAATTAGACAAAACCAACAGAAAAAGAAAAGGGATCGGTGGCAGCTAGTAGACCGGTGACGACGACCGCCGAGCGCCGCCTGAACAAGAAGAGGAGCCACCTTCAGTGGCAGCTAGTAGACCGGTGACGACGACCGCCGAGCGCCGCCTGAACAAGAAGAGGAGCCACCTTCAGTGGCAGCTAGTAGACCGGTGACGACGACCGCCGAGCGCCGCCTGAACAAGAAGAGGAGCCACCTTCAGTGGCAGCTAGTAGACCGGTGACGACGACCGCCGAGCGCCGCCTGAACAAGAAGAGGAGCCACCTTCAGTGGCAGCTAGTAGACCGGTGACGACGACCGCCGAGCGCCGCCCGAACAGGAAGAGGAACCACCTTCAGTGGCAGCTAGTAGACCGGTGACGACGACCGCCGAGCGCCGCCTGAACAAGAAGAGGAACCACCTTCAGTGGCAGCTAGTAGACCGGTGACGACGACCGCCGAGCGCCGCCTGAACAAGAAGAGGAGCCACCTTCGGTAGGAGTCGTGACACCTCCCTTAGTTATATACGGTCTCAGGTAGCTTCCTGTCTCTCTGTTATAACACCAAGCTCACTTGATCCTTTGTCACAGTTTTAGTGCTTCAATCAGATCCACCTTAACCCACAATAACCGACAACTGCATAGCATATTATCCTTATTATTTTGTTTAATGATTTGCTATTTGAGTGTCATTATTTCTACAAAGCCTGCACTTTCTCCTTCTCAACTTCTAACACAGGTTGGAAGGGTGTGGTTTTGTGACAATGGTCACAAGAGCAGCCGTTCACCGATTTGACAGCTCCAACTCAGTTACACCTCTGGTAATCGTGGGTTAATGCTGAACTTATAGAGTCTAGGCCCTCGTCTCCTTTCTCCCTTTCTCCCAGGTAGTTGCTACTCTCGCTGAATCTACCACCACTGTTCTCGTCAGTAGTGCTGAATCTATTATTTGCTGTCCTCTTCAGTGGTGCTGAATCTATCATCGCTGTCCACTTCAATGGTGCTGAATCTACCATCGCTGTCCACTTCAGTGGTGCTGAATCTACCATCGCTGTTATTACCTTGTTTGTTTACTGTCCATCTGATCTTTTACAACTGTGATGAATTGTCCACCCGCCGTTATTCTCAATTGCGCCATAGTCTCTGTAGCGTCTCATATGACAGTAATACTCTGTTTTCACCTGCTCCATATATTCCCCTGAGATAGAGAGAGTGAAAGTGAGAGAGACAGAAAGAACGAGAGAGCTGGAGAGAGATAGAGATAGACAGAAAGAGCGAGAGAGATACAGAGTAGAAAGAGTGAAAGTGAGAGAGACAGAAAGAAATAAACAGAGAGAGCTAAAGAGAGATAGAGAGTGAAAGTGAGAGAGTCAGAAAGAAAGAGAGATAGCAAGAGAGAGCTAGAGAGTAGAGAGTGTAAGTGAGAGACAGAAGGAAAGAGAGAGAGAGTAGAGTGAGTGAGACAGAAAGAAAAAGAGAGACATAAAGAAAGAGAGAGAGTTAGAGAGAGATAGAGAGTGAAAGTGAGAGAGACAGAAATAAAGAGAGAGAGAGAGAGAGCTAGAGTAGAATGAAAGTGTTATGCTGGTGAATGAGGACCCAAAAGCGACTTAACGAAAACAGAGTCTTTATTCCAGTATATGACAAAAGTAATAATCCTGGAAAAATCAAGAAGAAAACAAAACAGGAAAAACTTAAATCCACTCGTAGTAACGAGGACTGACTGGAGACTCGACCATTGACTGCAGGTTGCTTCGGGAAGGCACCGACCGTAGCAGACTAAGACACCTGCTCACACGCAGCATCTGAGGAAGACAAAACACGACAGGGCGAGACAGGGACACAGAACAGCGAACATCATACAAGGATCCGACAAGGACAGAAGCGGAAAACAAGGGGAGAAATAGGGGCTCTAATCAGAGGGCAAAATAGGGGACAGGTGTGAAAAGAGTAAATGAGTGAGTTAGGAAAATGAGGAACAGCTGGGAGCAGGAACGGAACGATAGAGAGAAGAGAGAGAGGGAGGGGGAGAGAGAGGGATAGAAAAAGGGAACGAACCTAATAAGACCAGCAGGGAGAAACGAACAGAAGGGAAAGCACAAGGACAAGACAATATATGACAAAACATGACAGAAAGTGAGAGAGAAGGAAAGAGAGGGAGAGACAAAAAGAAAGAGAGAGAGATAGAGAGTAGATAGAGTGAAAGTGAAAGAGACAGAAATAAAGAGAGAGATAGGGAGATTTTCTTTAAAAAAAGATAGATTTAGAGTTAGATTAACTTGGATTTTTTTTGTCATAAATATTTACATGATGCCACTCCACAACATTACCTTCACTCCAAATCAAAACTCAAAACCTACCACCTGATTTTGGACAGAATTACAGAATCACCTGGAAGGTTTACAACTACCAAGGATTATTATTCCAAAGCTATACAGGAAATGCTCTGGAAAACAACAGAAACCTGAAAACACCATCCAACCTGGAACTGAGTGAGTAATGTGTAGTCTGAAGCTATATTTTATTTCCAAAAGCCAAGAATAAAAATACATTACAATACTTTATAAGGACTGAATGCTAAATTAAGGCTGCCAAGCTTGATACAGCTTCAATTAGCACGGACGTGTCAAGTGAGAGGTGTCAAAGCCCTTTAGCCCAACAATGGCAGGCAGGAAAGTCTAACAGTCGACTCCAACTAAATGGAGAGACCTTAGAAGCTGCCTCCTGCTGTTCAGAGGTAATTCAAATACAGTACCCTGTGTATGTAAAGAATGATAAGGCAAGAAAAGATCACAAAATGAAGCTCCTTATGGAAAATCAAGAGACACTTTCTGCTGACTATTGCATAAATGGGAACATCAGCAACCTAATCTTCCACACAACCCATCCCCTGGCATGGCACAGTGCTATATTAGCACACTACCCCTTTGTTAAGAGAGGGTGTTTTAACGAGGGGTGGAAACTCAGGATACTTGACAATGAGGACTCTTGAGTCAGTTAATATAAATCTCTATAATTTTGGAAGAGTAATGGTACAGGGCAACCCCAAACAGTTTCAGCTGGACTTTCACCTAATCAAAGAATTAGCCCAGCAGGAGAAGCTCTCCCTTAAGAAAGATACCCCCACCCCGAGCGGGTCAGACCAGACATCTTCATTATATAACCCTACAGACGAGCAACCCCCAGCGGAAAGTCAACCTTCCCTGCACACAGTACTACCCTCTCATTGAAATGAAGGATACATTTACCCAGCTGGAGGTAAGGCAGGTGGAGCTGGAACAGCAGGTGATTACATTCCAGTCAGCACAGACCCAGACAGCGCACTAGAGGAGAGGATCAGACTGCTGGAGGAGAGGTTGAGGGGGATATCGTGTGACAGAGAACAGCCCACTAGGGAGGTGGCCACCCCCACAGAGAAGCCAGCAGAACAGCCCACCTCAGCACCCGACAAAAGTCTCGACATCACAGCAGAACAGACAAATGAAGAACCCCAAGCCCAGGGGCCCTCACCCCCTCTGAGACACCCTGATAGCCCTCCTGACAACCTCCCCACACCCACTGAGTACATACACAATACACAGATTGTTCTCCTTATGGACTCAAATGGGAAATATATACAAGAAAAAAACTTTTCCCCAAACACAGTGTGTCTAAACTCTGGTGTCCAAACACGCAGCGCGCCCTAGACCTTCTGTCTGAGGACCAACTAGGGTCACCCAGCCACATAATAATACACACAGGAACAAAGGACCACCCTGCCACAATACAAAAAAAGACTTCCACCCTGCCACAATACAGCTAGTAAATGCAAGTATTTCCCATGACGCTGCCTCAAAACCAAATGTTTTCCTGGCCCAACACCCCACCCTGGACTTGAACACCCTGGACTTGAACAGTCTATGACCAGGTCCACCTCTACAAGGCAGCAGTGCCCACCTTTGCCCGGACTCTAAAGGACATCTCTCTCAAACGTATCCCCAACACTTCACACAGGAGCAACAGATCAATAGACACCCCACCCAGACCAGCGAGACATCCTCCCAGACCAGCGGGACCCCCCCCCCCCGGACCTACAGATAGAGGACCCACGCCAAGAGGACTTACATCCAGACCACAGCACCACCAGCCACATCCACACCCCACCCCAACCAATCAACACCCCCCCACGTCAACCATGCCCACACCCCATCTAGGCCCCCTCAGATCAGACCTATGACCCTCCTGCCCACCCCATGCACCCCACCCCCGCAAAGAGGGCCTCAACATGGAAGTCACACATACGCCCAGGCAGTGAGTGGGCAAACAGGTCCAACCCCCCACTCTTAAACTAGCCCAAGCCAATGGCACGTACCAGATGCTCAGCAGGCTCTGCTCACACTTACTGGCTTGAGGCCAAACCACACGACCAACAACATTGGACACTTTATGGAACACAAAGCCTTCACTATCTCATCTTGGAATATCCAAAGCCTGAGGTCATCTGCCTTTGGCCTAAAGAGCAGAAACCCGGACTTCACCAAAGAAATCGGTAATACAGACATTGTCATCCTGCAAGAAACCTGGTATAGAGGAGACGGACCCACTGGTTGTCCTCTAGGTTACAGAGAGCTGGTAATACCATCCACCAAACTACCAGGTGTGTAACAGGGAAGGGACTCAGGGGGTATGCTAATTTGGTATAGAGCAGACCTAACTCACTCCATTAAATTAATCACAACAGGATCATTCCACATTTGGCTAGAAATTCAAAAGGAAATTATCCTAACAGAGAAAAATGTTCTCCTGTGTGCTACCTATATCCCCCCACGAGAATCCCCATATTTGAATGAAGACAGCTTCTCCTTCCTGGAGGGGGAAATCAATCATTTCCAGTCATTTCCAGGCCCAGGGACATGTACTAGTCTATGGCGACCTAAATGCCAGAACCGGACAAGAACCTGACACCCTCAGCACACAGGGGGACAAACACCTGCCTGGAGGTGACAGCATTCCCTCCCACATATGCCCCCCTAGGCACAACTATGACAACATAACCAACAAAAACGGGTCACAACTTCTGCAGCTCTGTCGCACGCTGGGTATGTACATAGTCAATGGTAGGCTTTGAGGGGACTCCTATGGTAGGTACACCTATAGCTCATCTCTTGGCAGTAGTACTGTAGACTACTTTATCACTGACCTCAACTCAGAGTCTCTCAGAGCGTTCACAATCAGCCCACTGACACCCCTATTAGACCACAGCAAAATCACAGTCTACTTAAACAGAGCAATACTCAATCACGAGGCATCAAAGCCAAAGGAACTGAGTAACATTAAGAAATGCTACAGATGGAAGGAATGCAGTTTGGAATCCTACCAAAAAACAATTAGGCAACAACAAATTCCATTCCTTTTAGACAATTTCCTGGGTAAAACGTTCCACTGTAATAGTGAAGGTGTAAACTTGGCAGTAGAAAATCATAACAGTATATTTGACCTCTCAGCTTCCCTATCAAATCTAAAAATCTCAAATAGAAAACCGAAGAAAATTAACAATAATGACAAATGGTTTGATGAAGAATGCAAAAATCTAAGAAAGAAATAGAGAAACCTGTCCAACCAAAAACATAGAGACCCGGAAAACCTGAGTCTACACCTTCACTATGGTGAATCACTAAAACAATACAGAAATACACTACGGAAAAAGAAGGAACAGCATGTCAGAAATCAGCTCAATGTAATTGAAGAATCCAGAGACAAATTTGACCCCAATAACTACCATGGAATATGCGTCAACAGTAACCTTGGGCAAATCCTCTGCATTATCATTAACAGCAGACTCGTACATTTCCTCATTGAAAACAATGTACTGAGCATATGTCAAATTGGCTTTTTACCAAATTACCGTACAACAGTGTCACGGACCTCGCTGAAGAGGGTGCCTCTTCCTGTTCGGGCGGGGCTCGGCGGTCGTCGTCACCGGCCTATTAGCTGCCATCGATTCCTTTTCCGTTTGTGTTGGTTAGTGGTTAATTGGGTACAACTGTTTTGTATTAGGGTTTGTTTGTAGGGTATTTAAGGGCACTAGGCCCGCTGGGTATTTTGTGCGGGCTTGTTTTTTGTTACTCTGTGTTTGATGGTGTGATTTGTTTTCTTATCTTTATTCTCTGGTCTATTTTGTCCTGTTGTTTTGGACTGGCAACCTATATACGCCCTGTGTGTTGGCGTGATCATTTTTCGGTTACACCGGTGTAATAAATTTGATAAACGACAGAACCCTGCTCTCTGCACCTGATTCCATCCACCACTCTTCGTTTTTCATAACAAACAGACCATGTATTCACCCTGCACACCCTAATTGACAACCAAACAAACCAAAACAAAGGCAAAGTCTTCTCATGCTTTGTTGATTTCAAAAAAGCCTTCGACTCAATTTGTCATGAAACTGATGGAAAGTGTTGTTGGAGGTAAAACATACAACATTATAAAATCCATGTGCACAAACAACAAATGTGCGGTTAAAAATGGCAAAAAACACACATTTCTTCACACAGGGTCGTGGGGTGAGACAGGGATGCAGCTTAAGCCCCACCCTCTTCAACATATATATCAACAAATTGGCGCGGGCACTAGAAAAGTCTGCAGCACCCGGCCTCTAAAAATGGCTAAAAATACTTGAATCAGTCAGAGTCCATTGCCCTTTATGGTTGTGAGGCCTAGGGTCCGCTCAACGAACCAAGACTTCACATAATGGGACAAACACCAAATTGAGGCTCTGCAAGCAGAATTCTGCAAAAATATCCTCCGTGTACATCTTAGAACACCAAGTAATGCATGCAGAGCAGAATTAGGCCGATACCCACTAATGATCAAAATCCAGAAAAGAGACCTCTTATGACTCCCCATCCCGGATCCGGGATCGTGACTATGGCTCAAGCTCATTACCATAACGCATAATGCGAAAAAATATTCCTAAAAATATTTAACCTCCACACATTAACAAGTCCAATAGCTCAAATGAAAGATAAACATCTTGTTAATCTACCCAGCAAGTCAGATTTCTAAAAAGTTTTACGGCGAAAACATAGCACATATTTATATTAGATCACCACCGAAACAAAAGGCAAGCGGCGGCCATTTTGTCCCAGAAAAAAATTAAATTTAAAAGTAGGATTAAAAAATAAATAATTCACTAACCTTTTGAAAATCTTCATCAGATGACAGTAATATTACATTTTATTTCAATAATATGCCATTTATATCCATAAATCTCGGTTTACAATGACGACATTTCAAAAAATACTACTCAAATGTCCGGAGAAATGATGATAGCTCCGACAGATAACGTCAGATAACAAGCAATAAACACGACTAAATATACATGTTCTACATATATTTACAAATATACACTTCTTCTTCTGGTCCAGCACTCTTGCGCATCTAAACTTCCAATTTACATATTATATGTCGATTAAACTGGTCAAACGATGTGCAAAATCGAGCTTTATGATGTTTTTAGCATGTAGAACAAAGAGCAACGCTAACAGACAATCCGGCTTCAAATGCTGCATCATGGAAAAAGACGTACTCCAAATCGGCCGCGCGCAATAGAGTGCATGTTTTTCAGAGGGACACGAGCAATTTCACCCGCCAAACGTGCAGGGCTCGTGGGATTCTCACAATGAACTTGTCATTTGAAAGCTGACATCGTGCTGAAGACATAGAAACTGTTCCTGGATCGGTAGCTGCCTGGGAAGGGTGGGGGCCATGACGTCAAAGTTGACCCAACTTTTCTCTTCACAAGAGAGAGTTTGGGAGAAAGGCTGCCCTGAGAGTTCTGCTTTACATACAGACATAATTTAAACGGTTTTAGAAACTTGAGTGTTTTCTATTCAATAATAATTTTTATATGCATATATTAGCAATTTTGGGAAAAAATATTTTCAGTTTACTATGGGTACGCACTTTCTCCAACAGGGGCAGTATAGAGGGGGAGCTCTAAGAGATTCTGTAACCACCTAAAAGGAAGCGATTCCCAAACCTTCCACAACAAAGCCATCATCTACAGAGAGATGAACCTGGAGAAGAGTCCCCTAAGCAAGCTGGTCCTGGGGCTCTGTTCACAAACACAAACACATCCTACAGAACCCCAGGACAGCAGCACAATTAAGACCCAACCAAATAATGAGAAAACAAAAAGATAATTACTTGACACATTGGAAAGAATTAACAAAAAAACAGAGCAAACTAGAATGCTATTTGGCCCTACACAGAGAGTACACAGCGGCAGAATACCTGACCACTGTGACTGACCCAAAATGAAGGAAAGCTTTGACTATGTAGAGACTCAGTGAGCATAGCCTTGCTATTGAGAAAGGCCGCCTTCAAGAGAAGACAGGCTATGTGCTCACTGCCCACAAAATGAGGTGGAAACTGAGCTGCACTTCTTAACCTCCTGCCCAATGTATGACCATATTAGAGAGACATATTTCCCTCAGATTACACAGATCCACAAAGAATTCGAAAACATATCCAATTTTGAACAACTCCCATATCTACTGGGTGAAATTGCACAGTGTGCCATCACATCAGCAAGATTTGTGACCTGTTGCCACGACAAAAGGGCAATCAGTGAAGAACACACACCATTGTAAATACAACCCATATTTATGCTTATTTATTTTATCTTGTGTCCTGTACCATTTGTACATTGTTAAAACACTGTATATATATAATATGACATTTGTAATGTATTTATTGTTTTGAAACTTCTCTATGTGTAATGTTTATTGTTAATTTGTATTGTTTATTTCACTTTATATATTCACTTTATATATTATCTACCTCACTTGCTTTGGCAATGTTAACACATGTTTCCCATGCCAATAAAGCCCTTGAATTGAATTGAATTGATAGAGAGTAGAGAGAGTGAAAGTGAAAGACAGAAAAAAGAGAGATCTATAGATAGAGAGTGAAAGTGAGAGACAGACAGAAAGAGAGAGAGAGCTAGATAGAGAGTAGAGAGTGAAAGTGAGAGAGACAGAAAGAAAGAGAGAGAGCTAGAGAGAGATAGAGAGTAGCGAGAGTGAAAGTGAGAGACAGAAAAAAGAGAGAGAGAGTAAAGAGAGAGTGAAAGTTAGAGACAGACAGAAAGAGAGATAGATAGAGAGTGAAAGTGAGAGACAGAAAGAAAGAGAGAGAGAGAGTGAAAGTGAGAGAGACAGAAAGAAAGAGAGAGTGAAAGTGAGAAAGACAGAGAAAGAGAGAGAGAGTAGAGAGAGTGAAAGTGAGAGAGACAGAAAGAAAGAGAGAGAGATATAGAGTGAACGTGAGAGAGAGATAGAGAGTGAAAGTGAGAGAGACAGAAAGAGAGAGAGAGTAGAGCGAGTGAAAGTGAGAGAGACAGAAAGAAAGAGAGAGAGATATAGAGTGAAAGTGAGAGAGAGAGATAGAGAGAGAGTGAAAGTGAGAGAGACAGAAAGAAAGAGAGAGAGAGTGAAAGTAAGAGAGACAGAAATATAGAGAGAGAGATAGAGAGAAAAAAAGAGATAGAGCTAGAGAGAGTAGAGAAAGTGAAAGTGAGAGAGACAGAATGAAATGGAGAGATAACTTAGATAACTTTCTGGATACAACATTCACTCACAGTAAAGAAGGCATCAATCTAGCAGTACAAAACATCAACTATATATTCTGGCAAACGGCAAAAGAAGCACCATTGAAATTGATAAGAAACTAAACAAAAAAGATCACAGATGACAACTGGTTTGACGCAGATTGTAAAATTATAAGGAATAAACTTAGAACACCATCCAACCAAAAGCACAGAGATCCAAATAATGGTGAATTGCGCCTTCATTACTGTGAGACTTTAAAACTCTATAAACATACACTCAGAACCAGAAAATCACAGTACAACAGCAAGCAGCTGACACTAATTGAGGAGTCCATAAACACAAACAACTTTTTGCAAAAAATCTGGAAAAAATATGGACACATTTTAAAACCCTCTACAACACCGTTCAAATGGACACATTTTAAAACCCTCTACAACACCGTTCAAATGGACACATTTTAAAACCCTCTACAACACCGTTCAAATTGACACAAACGCAGAACAACGCCAAATTCATGAGAAGTTGAATGGATTAGAAAAAGCTATAAAGGACAATCAAAATCCATTGGACTCCCCAATTACTGACCAGGAGCTCTATAAGAAACTTCAGGCTCTCAAATTTAAAAAGGCATGCGGACCTGATGGCATCCTAAATGAGATGCTCAAACTCACTAGTGCAATATTTCAATTGTCTATATTAAAACTGTTTAATTTGATCCTGAGTGTAGGTTATTTCCCTGACATCTGGAATCAAGGACTCATAACCCCAATCTTTTCTGTCTCAGCCTCCAGTATTTATGCTGCAGTAGTTTGTGTCAGGGGGCTAGGGTCAGTTTGTTATATCTGGAGTACTTCTCCTGTGCTATTCGGTGTCCTGTGTGAATCTAAGTGTGCGTTCTCTAATTCTCTCCTTCTTTCTTTCTCTCGGAGGACCTGAGCCCTAGGACCATGCCCCAGGACTACCTGACATGATGACTCCTTGCTGTCCCCAGTCCACCTGGCCATGCTGCTGCTCCAGTTTCAACTGTTCTGCCTTACTATTATTTGACCATGCTAGTCATTTATGAACATTTGAACATCTTGGCCATATTCTGTTATAATCTCCACCCGGCACAGCCAGAAGAGGACTGGCCACCCCACATATGCTCTCTCTAATTCTCTCTTTCTTTCTCTCTCTCGGAGGACCTGAGCCCAAGGGCCGTGCCCCAGGACGACCTGACATGATGACTCCTTGCTGTCCCCAGTCCACCTGACTGTGCTGCTGCTCCAGTTTCAACTGTTCTGCCTTGTTATTATTCGACCATGCTGGTCATTTATGAACATTTGAACATCTTGGCCATGTTCTGTTATAATCTCCACCCGGCACAGCCAGAAGAGGACTGGCCACCCCACATAGCCTGGTTCCTCTCTAGGTTTCTTCCTAGGTTTTGGCCTTTCTAGGGAGTTTTTCCTAGCCACCGTGCTTCTACACCTGCATTGCTTGCTGTTTGGGGTTTTAGGCTGGGTTTCTGTACAGCACTTTGAGATATCAGCTGATGTACGAAGGGCTGTATAAATAACATTTGATTTGATTTGATTAAAAACGGAGACAAATTTGACCCTAACAATTACAGAGGCATTTGTGTGAACAGTAACCTGGGAAGGTTTTCTGTAGTATTATAAATGTAAGAGTTCTAAACTTCCTTAATAAGTACAATGTCTTGAGTAAAATCCAAATTGGATTTATACCAAAACTGTTATGCAGGTGAGTGAGGACCCAAAAGCGATTTAACAGAAACAGAGTCTTTTAATGTCCAAACAGGGAAAACATGAATCCTCAATCTTTACAGGAGATGTCCAAACAGGGAAAACATAAATCCTCTATCTTTACAGGAGAGTCCCCCTTCTAGTAGTAGAGGAGAATTGCAGGGCTAGCGGCAACAGACTGCAGGTCCCTTCGGGTAGGCGCGGGCCGTAGAGGATAGAGACACCTGCTCACACGCAGTATCTGATGAAGAGGCAGATTACGACAGGACGGAACAAGGGCAAAGCAAACAAGAATCCGACAAGGACAGAAGCAGAAACAGAGAGAGAAATAGAGACCTAATCAGAGGGCAAAAGAGGGAACAGGTGTGAGAGAGTAAACGAGGTCGTTAGGAGAATGAGGAACAGCTGGGAGCAGGAACGGAACGATAGAGAGAGAGAGAGATAGAGAGAGAGAAAGAAACCTAATACAACCAGCAGGGGGAAACGAAGAGAAGAGAAAGCACAGGGACTAGACATAACATGACAAAAACATTGCACAACTGATCATATTTACACCCTACACACCCTGATAGATAAACATGTCCACCAAAATAATACCAAAATATACGCTTGCTTTTATTGACTTCCAAAAAGCATTTGATTCTATTTGGCATACAGGACTGTTCTACAAAGTTATTGAAAGTGGTGTAGGGGGTAAAACATATGACATACTTAAATCAATGTATACTGGCAATATGTGCAGCATTAAAATTGGCAAGAAAATAACAGAATTCTTTAACCAGGGGCGGGGCCTTCGTCAGGGTTGCAATCTGAGCCCTGCACTCTTTAATATTTACATCAACGAATTGGCCACTATTCTAGAAAAATCCTCAGCCCCTGGTGTTAGATTCTACAATTCAGAAGTTAAATGCCTACTCTTCGCAGATGACCTATGCCTGCTGTCACCCACAGCACATGGCCTACAGCAGAGCCTGGACCTGCTAGAGCAGTACTCCCAGACCTGGGCCCTGGCAGTAAACCCGAAAAATACAAAAATAATGATTTTCCAGAGAAGATCCAGATCTCAGGGAATTAGACCAAAGTTCTCAATTGGTACAAAATATATTTTGATTGCTGCACACACTACAATTACTTAGGTTTAAAAATAAGCTCACCTGGACACCTTAATGAGGCAGTGAATGAACTTAGAGAGAAAGCACGCAGGGCATTCTATGCCATTAAAAAGCTCATTCAACTTGAAATACCTATTAAAATTTGGCTAAAACGAATTGAATATGTCATTGAACCAATTGCACTTTATGGCAGCGAGGTGTGGGGTCCACTTACAAAACAAGATTTAATCAAATGGGACAAACACCCCATTGAAAGATGGAGAGATGGAGAGAGATAGAGAGTAGAGAGAGTGAAATTGAACGACGGAAAGAAAGTGAGAGGGACAGAAAGAAAGAGAGAGAGATAGAGAGAGAACGGGAGTAGAGAGAATGAAAGTGAGAGAGACAGAAAGAAAGAGAGAGAGCCAGAGAGAGATAGAGAGAGACAGAAAAAAAGAGAGAGCTAGAGAGTGAGCATCCCAAATGAGACCATCCTAAATGGTACCCTATTCGGGCAGCCGAGCGGAAATGGAGGAAAACTCGCCTCCCTGCGGACCTGGCATCCTTTCACTCCCTCCTCTCTACATTTTCCTCCTCTGTCTCTGCTGCTAAAGCCACTTTCTACCACTCTAAATTCCAAGCATCTGCCTCTAACCCTAGGAAGCTCTTTGCCACCTTCTCCTCCCTCCTGAATCCTCCTCCCCCTCCCCCCCCCCTCCTCCCTCTCTGCAGATGACTTCGTCAACCATTTTGAAAAGAAGGTCGACGACATCCGATCCTCGTTTGCTAAGTCAAACGACACCGCTGATTCTGCTCACACTCCCCTACCCTGTGCTCTGACCTCTTTCTCCCCTCTCTCTCCAGATGAAATCTTGCGTCTTGTGACGGCCGGCCGCCCAACAACCTGCCCTCTTGACCCTATCCCCTCCTCTCTTCTCCAGACCATTTCCGGAGACCTTCTCCCTTACCTCACCCCGCTCATCAACTCATCCCTGACCGCTGGCTACGTCCCTTCCGTCTTCAAGAGAGCGAGAGTTGCACCCCTTCTGAAAAAACCTACACTCGATCCCTCCGATGTCAACAACTACAGACCAGTATCCCTTCTTTCTTTTCTCTCCAAAACTCTTGAACGTGCCGTCCTTGGCCAGCTCTCCCGCTATCTCTCTCTGAATGACCTTCTTGATCCAAATCAGTCAGGTTTCAAGACTAGTCATTCAACTGAGACTGCTCTCCTCTGTATCACGGAGGCGCTCCGCACTGCTAAAGCTAACTCTCTCTCCTCTGCTCTCATCCTTCTAGACCTATCGGCTGCCTTCGATACTGTGAACCATCAGATCCTCCTCTCCACCCTCTCAGAGTTGGGCATCTCCGGCGCGGCACACGCTTGGATTGCGTCCTACCTAACAGGTCGCTCCTACTAGGTGGCGTGGCGAGAATCTGTCTCCTCACCACGCGCTCTCACCACTGGTGTCCCCCAGGGCTCTGTTCTAGGCCCTCTCCTATTCTCGCTATACACCAAGTCACTTGGCTCTGTCATAACCTCACATGGTCTCTCCTATCATTGCTATGCAGACGACACACAATTAATCTTCTCCTTTCCCCCTTCTGATGACCAGGTGGCGAATCGCATCTCTGCATGTCTGGCAGACATATCAGTGTGGATGACGGATCACCACCTCAAGCTGAACCTCGGCAAGACGGAGCTGCTCTTCCTCCCGGGGAAGGACTGCCCGTTCCATGATCTCGCCATCACGGTTGACAACTCCATTGTGTCCTCCTCCCAGAGCGCTAAGAACCTTGGCGTGATCCTGGACAACACCCTGTCGTTCTCAACTAACATCAAGGCGGTGGCCCGTTCCTGTAGGTTCATGCTCTACAACATCCGCAGAGTACGACCCTGCCACACACAGGAAGCGGCGCAGGTCCTAATCCAGGCACTTGTCATCTCCCGTCTGGATTACTGCAACTCGCTGTTGGCTGGGCTCCCTGCCTGTGCCATTAAACCCCTACAACTCATCCAGAACGCCGCAGCCCGTCTGGTGTTCAACCTTCCCATGTTCTGTCACGTCACCCCGCTCCCCCGCTCTCTCCACTGGCTTCCAGTTGAAGCTCGCATCCGCTACAAGACCATGGTGCTTGCCTACGGAGCTGTGAGGGGAACGGCACCTCAGTACCTCCAGGCTCTGATCAGGCCCTACACCCAAACAAGGGCACTGCGTTCATCCACCTCTGGCCTGCTCGCCTCCCTACCACTGAGGAAGTACAGTTCCCGCTCAGCCCAGTCAAAACTGTTCGCTGCTCTGGCCCCCCAATGGTGGAACAAACTCCCTCACGACGCCAGGACAGCGGAGTCAATCACCACCTTCCGGAGACACCTGAAACCCCACCTCTTTAAGGAATACCTAGGATAGGATAAGTAATCCTTCTCACCCCCCCCCCTTTAAGATTTAGATGCACTATTGTAAAGTGACTGTTCCACTGGATGTCGTAAGGTGAATGCACCAATTTGTAATTCGCTCTGGATAAGAGCGTCTGCTAAATGACTTAAATGTAAAATGTAAATGTAACATAGTGGCCTACTTTTGACCAGGACCATAGAGCTCTGGTCAAAAGTAGTACACTACTGTATATAGGGAATAGGGTGCTATTTGTGACTCCACAGAGAAGGAGTGTCATGTTTTGTCTTATATTGTCTTGTCATTTTGCTTTTCCTTCTGTTCGTTTTCCCCCTGCTGGTCTTTTTAGGTTCGTTCCCTTTTTTCTCTCTCCCTCCCTCTCTCTCTTCTCTCTATCGTTCCGTTCCTGCTCCCAGCTGTTCCTATTCCCCTAATCAATCATTTAGTCTTCCCACTCCTGTTCCCTATCTTTTCCCCTGATTAGAGTCCCTATTTCTCCCCTTGTTTTCCGTTTCTGTCCTGTCGGATCCTTGTATATTGTTCACCGTGCTGTGTCTTTGTATCGCCCTGTCGTGTCGTGTTTCCCTCAGATGCTGCGTGGTGAGCAGGTGTCTGAGTCTGCTACGGTCAAGTGCCTTCCCGAGGCAACCTACAGTTTATGATCGAGTCTCCAGTCTGTTCTCGTCATTACGAGTGGAATTGTTTTTTATGCTTTATTTACCGCTCCGATTTGTCTAGGAGTATTGCATATTTCCTTTACTGGATTAAAGACTCTGTTTTCGCCAAGTCGCTTTTGGGTCCTCATTCACCTGCATAACAAGGAGTGAGCAGGGCTCTGCTGATGCTTGGTGTGTTCAACATATCCTTTGTAACTGTCGTGTTTTCACACAACTGACTTCGAGCACAACTGTTATAAGTCTCAATGCATCAGCTACAGATCATAGACTGAGAGAAAAGAAAAGTTTTGAGTCAACCCATTGGCAGATTCTCTGGGGATTTGGCAGTGCTTATCAGGCTACTGCTGTAAGGTGTAATCATAGAGAACAAACTCTGTATACCTTCTGCAGTAGTCCTTTATACTGTATACCCAGCTCTTAAAAACACCTGAAATACTTCAAATAGCTGAAATACTTCAAATAGCTGAAATACTTCAAATACCTGAAATAATCAGCACATTGTGTGGTTACGTCCCAAATGCACTATGTAGGGAATATTTGCCATTTGGGATTCAACCACTCAGCTACTTTATTTTCATGAGGAATTTGCTTGGATGATATTTGTTAGTAATATGACGTGCTTAATTTAATTGATTTGAGAAAAAAATGCATATTTGAAAAAATGTAATAAATTAAATCCAATACTTCGTTACTAAAGTATTCCCAAGCTGAAGCTTACAGCTGAAAATAAATGACACTTATTTCAGTGTGAAAGTTTTATTTGCTATCGTGTGTGTGTGTAAATGTGTGTTTGTTTTGTCGCTGTCCTGTGTGTGTGTGTGTGTGTGTTTCTTATGAAACTGTCAAACATTGGAAGTAGTAACAGTGATTTTTGTATCCCAAGGCAACACAAGGCAACACAATGGTTCGTTACACAGAGCTATAGTTCACTCCCAACATCTCATCTATCATAACCAGAGCTAGAAAACACTTTTATTGGGTCCACACACACACACACACACACACACACACACACACACACACACACACACACACACACACACACACACACACACACACACACACACACACACACACACACACACACACACACACACACACACACACACACACACACACACACACACACACACACACACACACACACACACACACACAGACATCTACCCCCAGTGAAGCAGTGGAACAGGATAGAAGCTGTGTTTAATGGAGGTAGCAGGTTTCCCTGCCCACTGAGACTCAGCTTACTGTAATTAAGAGGCAGGAACACACCCACACACACACACACTATCTGTGGTAGAGAGTAGCCTTTCTTCCCCTGCAGATGGTCTTGAGGAACAGTAATTATTACAGGGGAAGGAGAGGCTGGGGAGAGGAGAAGGGAGATGAAAGATGAAGGAGAGGAGAAAAAGGGATGAGAGTAGGGGAGGAATAGAGACTGGGTTGAAGAGAGAATACCTCAGGATGCTAAAGACGTGGGGTCCAGGCCTCTTGAATCTAAAGCTATGGGGTTTATTGTGTGTGCATGCATGCTTGCATATGCAGCATCTGTGTGTGTGTGTGTGTGTGTGTACTTGCATGTGTGCATGAGTGAGTGTACATTGTGTGTGTGTGTGTGTCCTAGACAACAGCTGGGCATGTCCAATAATCCCACAGATTGTGTGTGCCCCCCCTCCTCCCTCGATCTCTCTCCCTCTCTTTCTCGCTCTCTCTCTCCCTCTCTCTCTCTCCCTCTCTCTCGCCCCCCCTCTCTCTCCCTCTCTCTAGCATAAAGACTGCTGTGATTCATCTTCTTCTTGTTGATTCTCATCTTGATGATAATGTCTCCTGTCCTCTGCTCAGTCATTTGCCCCCGGAACATTCCTCCAGGCACTTTACGTGATTTATCTACAAGTAAAGTGGCAGCTGTAAATCTACTGTCTGTCTGCCTATCTGTGGGCGTTTATTTGTGTGTGTGAAAGAGAGAACGTGTGTGTGTGAGAGAGAGAGAGAGAGAGAGAGAGAGAGAGAGAGAGAGAGAGAGAGAGAGAGAGAGAGAGAGAGAGAGAGAGAGAGAGAGAGAGAGAACGTGTGTGTGTGTGTGTGTGTGTGTGTGTGTGTGTGTGTGTGTGTGTGTGTGTGTGTGTGTGTGTGTGTGTGTGTGTGTGTGTGTGTGTGTGTGTGTGTGTGTGTGTGTGTGTATATATGTGTAGGGCTGTGGCAGTCACCAAATGTTGCCAGGTAATTGTTATGTAAATGACTGCTGGTCTCACGGTAATGACCGTTAATTAACATAAACATGTTTAGCATCTCTGGGCTTGTGTGTGTGTGTGACAGTGTGTGAGGTATTCATACACATCAATTTCTGATAATTGATGCCCTTTGCCAGTATATCTAACTGTACCTCAACATTTCAACACACTGTACAGACATTAACCCCCTATAGCCGATGTCCATGACCCTGGCGGAAATCTAATTTGTATAATACAAAAATCCACATACAAATCTATCAGTTTAAACTATAGATATCTGGTTTGCACTTCAGCATCTGCGGTGAAAGGTGACAGAGCTAGAGCGATGTTTGTCAGATCATGAGACATTCCGAAAATCGGTCTTCTCACAAAATATTCTGTAGCTTCCGAACGGCCAACAAACTAGTATGAGACTTGTATGAGACTCTCACGGATGTCGGTTGTTTTGCTCTGGGATGAGCACAGGCCTCACAAGACTTGTCTGAAGGTCCCCCGGTACCAATAGATGTTAAAAAAATAACAAATGTTTCCTGATCTTTCTTATATCTCTCAGATATAGGACAGACACTTCAGAACAAACGTCCTTTTTTGGGGGGGGGACTATGTGTTGTTCCATGTAGTGAATCTGTTACTCAATGCTTTTGTGTGGGCTAATAGCAGTAAGGGTAAATACATTCCTTAATCAAATAATTGTTTTATATACACTACCGTTCAAAAGTTTGGGGTCACTTAGAAATGCCCTTGTTTTTGAAAGAAAACCACATTTTTTGTCCATTAAAATAGCATCAAATTGATCAGAAATACAGTGTAGACATTGTTAATGTTGTAAATTACTATTGTACCTGGAAACTGTTGTTCTGATTAAAGAAGCAATAAAACTGTCCTTCTTTAGACGAGTATGTGGAGTATCAGCATTTGTGGGTTCGATTACAGGCTCAAAATGGCCAGAAACAAATGACTTTCTTCTGAAACTCGTCAGTTTATTCTTGTTCAGAGAAATTAAGGCTATTCCATGTGAGAAATTGCCAAGAAATTTAAGATCGTGTACAACACTGTGTCGTGACGTTGTATTAGTTAATGTGATGACTGTTGCTCATCGAATGATTACAAGTTTCTAATTGCGTGATTACTGAAGCAATTATTAACTCATTAACCTGGGGCACCATGGGAAAACTAGTTTTTATTGAGTTTCTATTTCCCAAATTAACTCAAAGAATATCAGAATATCGATTTTACAACAGCCGCTAATTAACCAGTTACATTTTACATTACATTTAAGTCATTTAGCAGACGCTCTTATCCAGAGCGACTTACAAATTGGTGCATTCACCTTATGACATCCAGTGGAACAGTCACTTTACAATAGTGCATCTAAATCTTAAAGGGGGGTGAGAGGGATTACTTATCCTATCCTAGGTATTCCTTAAAGAGGTGGGGTTTCAGGTGTCTCCGGAAGGTGGTGATTGACTCCGCTGTCCTGGCGTCGTGAGGGAGTTTGTTCCACCATTGGGGGGCCAGAGCAGCGAACAGTTTTGACTTGGCTGAGCGGGAGCTGTACTTCCTCAGTGGTAGGGAGGCGAGCAGGCCAGAGGTGGATGAACGCAGTGCCCTTGTTTGGGTGTAGGGCCTGATCAGAGCCTGGGGGTACTGAGGTGCCGTTCCCCTCACAGCTCCGTAGGCAAGCACCATGGTCTTGTAGCGGATGCGAGCTTCAACTGGAAGCCAGTGGAGAGAACGGAGGAACGGGGTGACGTGAGAGAACTTGGGAAGGTTGAACACCAGACGGGCTGCGGCGTTCTGGATGAGTTGAAGGGGTTTAATGGCACAGGCAGGGAGCCCAGCCCACAGCGAGTTGCAGTAATCCAGACGGGAGATGACAAGTGCCTGGATTAGGACCTGCGCCGCTTCCTGTGTGAGGCAGGGTCGTACTCTGCGGATGATGTAGAGCATGAACCTACAGGAACGGGCCACCGCCTTGATGTTGGTTGAGAACGACAGGGTGTTGTCCAGGATCACGCCAAGGTTCTTAGCGCTTTGGGAGGAGGACACAATGGAGTTGTCAACCGTGATGGCGAGATCATGCAACGGGCAGTCCTTCCCCGGGAGGAAGAGCAGCTCCGTCTTGCCGAGGTTCAGCTTGAGGTGGTGATCCGTCATCCACACTGATATGTCTGCCAGACATGCAGAGATGCGATTCGCCACCTGGTCATCAGAAGGGGGAAAGGAGAAGATTAATTGTGTGTCGTCTGCATAGCAATGATAGTAGAGACCATGTGAGGTTATGACAGAGCCAAGTGACTTGGTGTATAGCGAGAATAGGAGAGGGCCTAGAACAGAGCCCTGGGGGACACCAGTGGTGAGAGCGCGTGGTGAGGAGACAGATTCTCGCCACACCACCTGGTAGGAGCGACCTGTCAGGTAGGACGCAATCCAAGCGTGTGCCGCGCCGGAGATGCCCAACTCGGAGAGGGTGGAGAGGAGGATCTGATGGTTCACAGTATCGAAGGCAGCCGATAGATCTAGAAGGATGAGAGCAGAGGAGAGAGAGTTAGCTTTAGCAGTGCGGAGCGCCTCCGTGATACAGAGGAGAGCAGTCTCAGTTGAATGACTAGTCTTGAAACCTGACTGATTTGGATCAAGAAGGTCATTCAGAGAGAGATAGCGGGAGAGCTGGCCAAGGACGGCACGTTCAAGAGTTTTGGAGAGAAAAGAAAGAAGGGATACTGGTCTGTAATTCTTGACATCGGAGGGATCGAGTGTAGGTTTTTTCAGAAGGGGTGCAACTCTCGCTCTCTTGAAGACGGAAGGGACGTAGCCAGCGGTCAGGGATGAGTTGATGAGCGAGGTGAGGTAAGGGAGAAGGTCTCCGGAAATGGTCTGGAGAAGAGAGGAGGGGATAGGGTCAAGCGGGCAGGTTGTTGGGCGGCCGGCCGTCACAAGACGCGAGATTTCATCTGGAGAGAGAGGGGAGAAAGAGGTCAGAGCACAGGGTAGGGCAGTGTGAGCAGAACCAGCGGTGTCGTTTGACTTAGCAAACGAGGATCGGATGTCGTCGACCTTCTTTTCAAAATGGTTGACGAAGTCATCTGCAGAGAGGGAGGGGGGGGGGAATTCAGGAGGGAGGAGAAGGTGGCAAAGAGCTTCCTAGGGTTAGAGGCAGATGCTTGGAATTTAGAGTGGTAGAAAGTGGCTTTAGCAGCAGAGACAGAGGAGGAAAATGTAGAGAGGAGGGAGTGAAAGGATTCCAGGTCCGCAGGGAGGAGAGTTTTCCTCCATTTCCGCTCGGCTGCCCGGAGCCCTGTTCTGTGAGCTCGCAATGAGTCATCGAGCCACGGAGCGGGAGGGGAGGACCGAGCCGGCCTGGAGGATAGGGGACATAGAGAGTCAAAGGATGCAGAGAGGGAGGAGAGGAGGGTTGAGGAGGCAGAATCAGGAGATAGGTTGGAGAAGGTTTGAGCAGAGGGAAGAGATGATAGGATGGAAGAGGAGAGAGTAGCGGGGGGAGAGAGAGCGAAGGTTGGGACGGCGCGATACCATCCGAGTAGGGGCAGTGTGCGAGGTGTTGGATGAGAGCGAGAGGGAAAAGGATACAAGGTAGTGGTCGGAGACTTGGAGGGGAGTTGCAATGAGGTTAGTGGAAGAACAGCATCTAGTAAAGATGAGGTCGAGCGTATTGCCTGCCTTGTGAGTAGGGGGAAAAGGTGAGAGGGTGAGGTCAAAAGAGGAGAGGAGTGGAAAGAAGGAGGCAGAGAGGAATGAGTCAAAGGTAGACGTGGGGAGGTTAAAGTCGCCCAGAACTGTGAGAGGTGAGCCGTCCTCAGGAAAGGAGCTTATCAAGGCATCAAGCTCATTGATGAACTCTCCGAGGGAACCTGGAGGGCGATAAATGATAAGGATGTTAAGCTTGAAAGGGCTTCTACCAATCTCGTTCTGAACATCGTAAAGCCCGTGAATCTGCACGGACCCGGGTCTCACCAATGAGTTCGTAACACACCAATCTTATTTGAATATTTATTTACTAAAAAGCTAAAATGAAAGATAAAAGATACACATAGACTATTGATTAGAACTTATTATAAGGGCCAACACACTATGGTGCGTGTTACCCAAAATGGGGATTTCAAAGAGAGAGAGAGAAAAAAGAAAGTACACGAGAGAAATATACATTTGGGTGAATTTGTCAGCTATACTATTCTAACCCTAGCCTTGCCCCAAACTGCCGCTCTTATGGGTCAGAATATAATGATGTCATTACGTGGGATGATCTCTGAGGATTCTGTCACGTTCTTTCAAAATCGAACCCAGAAGCAGACCAGGACAAGGAGAGTAGGAAAAAGGTGAGTATTTATTTACAAGTGAATGTGAATGGGTATATCCAGGTGGCATAGCAGGCAGCGGTGGTGAGTTGATGGGAGTAAATAGGTGGATCCAATGGGGTAGCAGAATCCTCCGACGACCAGGCAGGAATGGGGTAAATGATCTGGGTGAGTAACTGAAGACAGAACAAACGGAGGTAAGTTTAAGGCAAGCAATACGTAAAAAACAACAAAACAAATTCTATCCAACTTGAGGCTGATACTATGGCACAACATACTGTTCATGGCTAACGATCCAGCAGGGAATGGATCTCAGGTCAGAGCTTTTGAAGGGGAGAGGTGATGATCAGGACAGGTGTGCAGATTACTGATGGGATACAGGTGCGGGTGAACATCGATCTCCCAACAACCTAATTCGCCCGGCAACCAGACAGGGTGCGTTCCAGGACACCGGAAACACACTCCAGGACAGAAACACAGGCAAACACAGACGCAGGAAGCGGGATTCGTGACAGATTCTCTGCATGGACCGTTCAGGCTGCTCAATGACGCTCTACTCAGGCGCACCTCTCTGAATATCCTCCCGATGTCAGTGCCCTTTTGGCTTAGGAATCTGTTCCCTCACCCTTTGCTCTGGAAGGGGTCTTCTGAGGACAGACAGCTCTGTAGCTCAGAGCTCACAGCATAGGAATGAAACCCTTTAGATACCACGATTCGATGGGAGATGGAGGCTAGGTGGTTCAACTTGAATTCACCCGCTTAGACACAGCTACTCATCCGTAGCTTGGGTAGAAAAGGATTCCTTTATCTTCAAACTTGCATTGCGTTCTGGGTTCGTTGACTTTTTAGACCTTGGCTGCAGCTTGGGTCACGTAGTCTTCTCTGTGAAATTCTTTACTCACAGGTTTTATACCCTTGGGTCAGAAGTGGGCGTAACCACCTTTAGGGCAATTCTCTGGGCGTACCAAGTTAATGAGGCAAGGTCTAGATTGTATTCAAATCCAATTTTAGAAACTAACTTCACATTTCATCTTCCCCAAAACTTTCTCTTTGATTTGGATATTTTCAATACAACTTACAATGTATAAACATCAAACATATACGAGGAAAACTCTTCACGTTACAATGTTTTCGTAACAACGTCATCGACTAACCTTTAATAACAAAACAAAAATGACATACAGTACATTTTCATATTCCATCTATCGTCATGACCACCATTGTGGCTGACGGAAACCATTGTTCCAAAGTACCTTTATTTCATGTTTAATGTTCTGAGGCTGGTTCTCCATAGTAACAGGACAAAGGAATTTGTCTGTGGCCTGAAATTTACCAGGGGCGTGAGGGGTCATATAACCCCCCACATCTTCAGACCCCTAGATCTCTCCTCCTCTGTTGGGGTTGAGAGATAATATGTAGGGTTGTGGTCTCCTGTAACCTGACCTGGTCAGGACAGTCATGACAGCTGTGTACTGCTCCCTTCACAGAACAGTGCAAGCTGGCCCTGACCAGAATAGAAAGCGGAGTGGGAGGCCCTGGTGCATAACTGAGCAAGAGGACAAGTACATTAGAGTGTCTAGCTTGAGAAGCAGACACCTCACAAGTCCTCAACGGGCAGCTTCATTAAATAGTATCCGCAAAACACCAGTCTCAACGTCAACAGTGAAGCGGCGACTCCGGGATGCTGGCCTTCTCGGCAGAGTTGCAAAGAAAAAGCTACATATCAGTTTGGCCAATAAAAATAAAAGATTCAGCTGGTCAAAAGAACACAGACAGTGGATAGAGGAGCAGCATCCCGGAGTCACCTGTTTACAACCTACAAATGCTGATGCTCCAGATACTCAACTAGTCAAAAGAAGGCCAGTTTTATTGCTTCTTTAATCAGAACAACAGTTTTCATATGTGCTAACATAATTGCAAATTATCAATTAGCCTTTTTAAATTATAAACTTGGATTAGCTAACACAACGTGCTATTGGAACACAGGAGTGATGGTTGCTGATAATGGGCCTCTGTACGCCTATGTAGATATTCCGTAAAAAAACTGCACAATGTCTACACTGTATTTCTGATCAATTTGATGTTATTTTAATGGACAAAAAAAATGATTTTCTCTAAAAAATAAGGACATTTCTAAGTGACCCCAAACTTTTGAATGGTAGTGTGTATTTTTTATTTTTTACTTCAAGGGGTTTTAAAATTCTAAATCAAAAAGCATAATTATCCTTGGTATCCTTGGTATGACTTTAAAACAATTAGCTTAGTAGAAACCCCAACAACTAAATATACATAATGTCCTTATGCAACCAGTATACAACCTGATCATAATGTTATAAAGTACATTATAACGCCATCATTGCTACCAGTTTTGGCCCACTAGGAAGGGTCCTGTGAGAAGGTGTGAGTTGTGTAAACTGTATACTGTAATAAACAATATGTCTGTGCTTCAATTGGCTCTAGTCAAAAGTAGTGAAATATGTTTTGAATAGGGTGCCATTTGGGGCACAGCGCATGTAAATGAGAAGCATCCGGAGCATCCCAGGCATTACATTTACATTACATTTAAGTCATCACGCCACTGTAGCTATGATGTCATTATGTTAATGAGAGGGTTCACAAGGTGAAGGTTTGTGAGTTTTCTGCTTCTTATAAGTGCTACTGATGAGTCAGGTTAGTCCTCTCCTCTCCTCTCCTCTCCTCTCCTCTCCTCTCCTCTCCTCTCCTCTCCTCTCCTCTCCTCCTCTCCTCTCCTCTCCTCTCCTCTCCTCTCCTCTCCCTCTACCTCTCCGGTCTTAGCAGGGTCAGGGGTTATGTTGTGCAGTCAGATCCTTGTTAACATGTTAATTAGTGAAACTCTGCAGTGCACCTGAGTCCCAAATGGCACATTATTCCCTATTTGGTGCATTACTTTTGACAAAGGCCCATAGGTCAAAAGTAGTGCACTATATAGGGAATAGGATACCATTTGGGTTGGACACCATGATTCAAAAAAAGTTGATGAATACATTTGCAAAAGTATGATTTTAAAAGACAGAGGGAAAACCGAATGTCATGCTCATTATAGCTCTACCATGTGTAGACACCAGCTATAGGAAATTTGCACAGTAATGTGTGTGTGTGCATGCCTCTGAATGATTTTATGTAGTCATGTATATTATTTACACCCATCCTCTCCTCCTCCCCTTCCTCTCTCTCCTTGGGAGAATCTCAATAGCAGAGAATCTCAATACTGCTCATGTCCTCTCACCTCTCTCCTCACCTCCTGACGGCCTCAAGGACAATAATGGGCCGGTGTTAGAAACGGCAGGTTGATTTTCTAGCCTCTGGCTTTCCCTGACTACGGATAACGGTCTATTAGAACTAAACAGCTAGGTTTAATAATCATACTTACTGTATCTGGATGTGGAATTATATAGAATGCAGGTGGCTGGTGATATCAAACACATAGTTTGATATCAATCCATTCACTCCATTACAGTCATTATGAATTGTCCTCCCCTCACCAGCCTCCTGTGAAGCATACTGTATATATTTAATGCATATAATGAGGATGCTCCCTTAAGAATCTGCAAGGCGTATAATCTCCCGGTGGTGCAGTGCTCGGAACTCGGTTTCCATGGCAACGCTCCTTGGATTCTGTTTGAGGGCTGCATGCAGTCAAACCCATATTGACTAAGATTGCATCTCAAATTACACCCTATTCCCTTTACAGTACACTACTCTGGTCAAAAGTAGGGCACTACACACCGAGTATGCCAAACAGTAGGAACACCATCCTAATATTGAGTTGAACCTCCTTTTGCCCTCAGAACAGCCTCAGTTCATTGGACATGGACTACAAGGTGTCGAAAGTGTTCCACATGGGTGCTGGCCCATGTTGACTCCAATTTTTAATTTTTTTAACCTTTATTTAACCTTTATTTAACCTTTATTTAACCTTTATTTAACCAGGCAAGTCAGTTAAGAACATATTCTTATTTTCAATGACAGCCTGGGAGCAGTGGGTTAACTGCCTGTTCAGGGGCAGATCGACAGATTTGTACCTTGTCAGCTTGGGGGTTTGAACTCACAACCTTCTGGTTACTAGTCCAACGGTCTAACCACTAGGCTATACTGCCGCCCCGCAGCAGTTGTGTCAAGTTGGCTAGATGTCCTTTGGGGGGTGGACCATTCCTGATACACACAGGAAACTGTTGAGCATGAAAAACCCACCAGCGTTACAGTTCTTGTAAGTAACTATCAAAGGCACTTAAATATTTTGTCTCGTCCATTAACCCTCTGAATGCCACACACACAATCCATGTCTCAATTATCTCAAGACTTTAAAATCCTTCTTTAACCTGTCTCCTCCCCTTCATCTACACTGATTGAAGTGGATTTAACAAGTGACATCAATAAGGGATCATAGCTTTCACCTGATCAGTCTGTCATGGAAAGAGCAGAGGATCCTAATGTTTTGTACACTTACTGTAGTGTATAAAGAAGAGGGTGCCATCTGGGACTCATACAGAGACTGTATCTCAAATGATACTATGTGGCAACTTTATATGTACGTATGGGGAATAAGGTCGAATTTGATATCTGGAGTTTGAGAATCATTGAATAGATGAACTAAATCTCATCAATAGATTCTAAACCATATTTTAGTGATACTGGATGGTAGAGATGGTAGCTACATATGGTAGAGCTAATGGTTGAGCTAATGGTTGTTTTCATTCGATTTTTGGTAATCAATCCCAGTCATAGAGGAGACGGAGGTTGCATCCCATATGACACACTTCCATATATAGTGCACTTCTTTTGACCGAGCCCTATAGGGAATACAGTGACAGCTGGAATGCAAACCAGAGAGTGCTGTTATTTCAATGTGATAGTAGAGGATAAAATGAATATCAGACACGTCCTTGGTTTAACCTCTAAAACATTATTTTTATGAGCACCTGCAGTAAGAGCAAGAATAAATAACATAACTCTATATTCACACTACATCACCCCATAAATTATACTACCACCTTCACCATCAAGACATTACACTGTTACACCATCAATTATACTACCACCTTCACCATCAAGACACTACACTGTTACACCATCAATTATACTACCACCTTCACCATCAAGACACTACACTGTTACACCATCAATTATACTACCACCTTCACCATCAAGACACTACACTGTTACACCATCAATTATACTACCACCTTCACCATCAAGACATTACACTGTTACACCATCAATTATACTACCACCTTCACCATCAAGACACTACACTGTTACACCATCAATTATACTACCACCTTCACCATCAAGACACTACACTGTTACACCATCAATTATACTACCACCTTCACCATCAAGACACTACACTGTTACACCATCAATTATACTACCACCTTCACCATCAAGACACTACACTGTTACACCATCAATTATACTACCACCTTCACCATCAAGACACTACACTGTTACACCATCAAGTATACTACCACCTTCACCATCAAGACACTACACTGTTACACCATCAATTATACTACCACCTTCACCATCAAGACACTACACTGTTACACCATCAATTATACTACCACCTTCACCATCAAGACACTACACTGTTACACCATCAGTTATACTACCACCTTCACCATCAAGACACTACACTGTTACACCATCAGTTATACTACCACCTTCACCATCAGGACACTACACTGTTACACCATCAATTATACTACCACTTTCAAGACACTACACTGTTACACCATCGATTATGCTACCACCTTCACCATCAGGACACTACACTGTTACACCATCAATTATACTACCACCTTCAAGGCACTACACTGTTACACCATCAATTATACTACCACCTTCACCATCAAGACACTACACTGTTACACCATCAATTATACTACCACCTTCACCATCAAGACATTACACTGTTACACCATCAATTATACTACCACCTTCACCATCAAGACATTACACTGTTACACCATCAATTATACTACTACCTTCACCATCAAGACACTACACTGTTACACCATCAATTATATTACCACCTTCACCATCAGGACACTACACTGTTACAACATCAATTATACTACCACCTTCACCATCAAGACATTACACTGTTACACCATCAATTATACTACCACCTTCACCATCAAGACACTACACTGTTACACCATCAATTATACTACCACCTTCACCATCAAAACACTACACTGTTACACCATCAATTATACTACCACATTCACCATCAAGACATTACACTGTTACACCATCAATTATACTACCACCTTCACCGTCAAGACACTACACTGTTACACCATCAATTATACTACCATCTTCACCATCAAGACACTACACTGTTACACCATCAATTATATTACCACCTTCACCATCAGGACACTACACTGTTACACCATCAATTATACTACCACATTCACCATCAAGACATTACACTGTTACACCATCAATTATACTACCACCTTCACCGTCAAGACACTACACTGTTACACCATCAATTATACTACCATCTTCACCATCAAGACATTACACTGTTACACCATCAATTATACTACCACCTTCACCATCAGGACACTACACTGTTACACCATCAATTATATTACCACCTTCACCATCAGGACACTACACTGTTACACCATCAATTATACTACCACATTCACCATCAAGACATTACACTGTTACACCATCAATTATACTACCACCTTCACCGTCAAGACACTACACTGTTACACCATCAATTATACTACCATCTTCACCATCAAGACATTACACTGTTACACCATCAATTATACTACCACCTTCAAGACACTACATTGTTACACCATCAATTATACTACCACCTTCACCATCAGGACACTGCACTGTTACACCATCAATTATATTACCACCTTCACCATCAGGACACTACACTGTTACAACATCAATTATACTACCACCTTCACCATCAAGACACTACACTGTTACACCATCAATTATACTACCACCTTCACCATCAAGACACTACACTGTTACACCATCAATTATACTACCACCTTCACCATCAAGACACTACACTGTTACACCATCAATTATACTACCACCTTCACCATCAAGACACTACACTGTTACACCATCAATTATACTACCACCTTCACCATCAAGACACTACACTGTTACACCATCAATTATACTACCACCTTCACCATCAAGACACTACACTGTTACACCATCAATTATACTACCACCTTCACCATCAAGACACTACACTGTTACACCATCAATTATACTACCACCTTCACCATCAAGACACTACACTGTTACACCATCAGTTATACTACCACCTTCACCATCAAGACACTACACTGTTACACCATCAGTTATACTACCACCTTCACCATCAGGACACTACACTGTTACACCATCAATTATACTACCACTTTCAAGACACTACACTGTTACACCATCGATTATGCTACCACCTTCACCATCAGGACACTGCACTGTTACACCATCAGTTATACTACCACCTTCACCATCAGGACACTACACTGTTACACCATCAATTATACTACCACTTTCAAGACACTACACTGTTACACCATCGATTATGCTACCACCTTCACCATCAAGACACTACACTGTTACACCATCAATTATACTACCACCTTCACCATCAAGACACTACACTGTTACACCATCAATTATACTACCACCTTCACCATCAAGACACTACACTGTTACACCATCAGTTATACTACCACCTTCACCATCAAGACACTACACTGTTACACCATCAGTTATACTACCACCTTCACCATCAGGACACTACACTGTTACACCATCAATTATACTACCACTTTCAAGACACTACACTGTTACACCATCGATTATGCTACCACCTTCACCATCAGGACACTACACTGTTACACCATCAATTATACTACCACCTTCAAGGCACTACACTGTTACACCATCAATTATACTACCACCTTCACCATCAAGACACTACACTGTTACACCATCAATTATACTACCACCTTCCCCATCAGGACACTACACTGTTACACCATCAATTATACTACCACCTTCACAATCAAGACACTACACTGTTACACCATCAATTATACTACCACCTTCAAGACACTACATTGTTACACCATCAATTATACTACCACCTTCACCATCAGGACACTGCACTGTTACACCATCAATTATACTACCACTTTCACCATCAAGACACTACACTGTTACACCATCAATTATACTACCACCTTCACCATCAGGACACTACACTGTTACACCATCAATTATATTACCACCTTCACCATCAGGACACTACACTGTTACACCATCAATTATACTACCACCTTCACCATCAAGACATTACACTGTTACACCATCAATTATACTACCACCTTCACCATCAAAACACTACACTGTTACACCATCAATTATACTACCACCTTCACCATCAGGACACTACACTGTTACACCATCAATTATACTGTGTCCGAATTAGACATAAAGGCGAAATAGGTATAATGCCGTGAGCCATTTGCTGATTTGGCAGCTCCAATGCAGTTACACTTCCTACACCCCCTTAATATTTTTTTTAAACTGCAGTGCAGTTTTGGGTTATTGCAGGTTAAGGCAGAAGTGATTGAATCCAGCCCTTAGTCTTTGGATCATCGCTTGTCAGCTACATACAACCCAGTATAGCATTAACCCAATGAGTCCCGGCGCAACGCCGGCGCAATTTGGACTTCTAACCCCTTTTAAACATTGTGTTTGAGCTCCAGACTTCTGGGTTGTACCTTTGGATTAGTCTATTTCTTCTGCATCCTCCGGTACCAAGTCTGTGTGACTAACTGCGGATGAGCTACAGTGGTGTTTGTGAGACAAGGGCGGATAATGAAGGTGCCCCTAGGATTACAAAAATGTCTGTAGAGTGTGAATGGTTTGCGCTACAACCGATTAAAAGCTATCTATGAAAAGCTCACAATCAAGCACATTTTGCTTTATGATGCTCACAAGCTACACAAGAGTAGTTAGAACGTAAGGGGTTCTTTTACATAGAACTTCATAGGAAATTCAAGAACATAGTGTCTATAGATGATTGTGGACTACAAGGATGATTGTGGACTACAGGAAAAAGAGGACAGAGCACGCCCCCATTCTCATCGACGGGGCTGCAGAAGAGCAGGTTGTGAGTTTCAAGTTCCTTGGTGTCCACATCACCAACAAACTAACTGGTCCAAGCACACCAAGACAGTCATGAAGAGGGCACGACAAAACCGATTCAACCTTGGCATGGGTCCTCAGATCCTCAAAAGGTTCTACAGCTGCACAATCAAGTGCATCACTGCCTGGTATGGCAACTGCTCGGCCTCCGATCGCAAGGCACTACAGAGGGTAGTGCAAATGGCTCAGGACATCACTGGGGCCAAGCTTCCTGCCATCCAGGACCTCAATACCAGGCGGTGTCAGAGGAACGCCCTACAAATTGTCAAAGACCCCAGACAACCCTGCTCCCGCACCGCAAGCGGTACTGGAGCACCAAGTCTAGGTCCAAGAGGCTTCTAAACAGCTTCTACCCCCAAGCCATATGACTCCTGACCATCTAGTCAAATGGCTGCCCAGACTATTTGTATTGCCCCCCCTCTTTTACACCACTGCTGCTCTCTGTTGTGATCTATGCATAGTCACTTTAATAACTCTACCTACAGGTACATACTACCTCAAATAACCGGTGCCTCCCGCATATTGACTCTGTATCAATACCCCCCTGTATATAGTCTCGCTATTGTTATTTCACTGCTGCTCTTGAATTACTTGTTACTTTTATCTCTCGTTTTGTGTTGTACGTTTGTAGCCCTGGTTGTCCTGAAAAGAAAATGTTAAAACACTTTATTGTGAGGCTAAATATAAGGGCTCGACATGCAGATAAATGAAAGATATTTGCTGGTGTTTTGGGACTGATAGGGTTAACATTCCTCTTCTGTCTGTTTCTGTTGACATTATTCTACATTACAGAGTTACACCGTTGGGGTGAGAATATCTACACAAGGCACCCATACTGTTTGTGACGTGCGTCTGCGCCGATAGGGACTAGGCTCGTGTCCCAAATTACACACTATTTAGTGCACTACTTTGACCAAGGCTCGTGGCACTATGTAGGGAATAGGGTGCAATTTGAGACACACATTGCCCAACAGGAAGCATTAGCTAGCTACAAATGCTTCAGGCTGAGCCTCTATGAGACTAGCTCAGACATCCCAGCTTGTGTGCTGAGAGAGAGAGAGAGAGAGAGAGAGAGAGAGAGAGAGAGAGAGAGAGAGAGAGAGAGAGAGAGAGAGAGAGAGAGAGAGAGAGAGAGAGAGAGATGAATTGATTTCTGATGACACCATGGATCCAACAGCAGAATTATAAATAGCTCTGATGACACCATGGATCCAACAGCAGAATTATAAATAGCTCTCCTCCCAGCAGCCAGCCAGGCCCCCTTCACTGTAAAACAAAAACAAGTCTGAATCCCAAACAACACCCTATTCCCTATAGGGAATATATAGCTCTATTGGCTATGGTCAAAATAAGTGCACAATATAGGGTGCTGTTTGGGATGTAGACAATAAGATGACATTGATCATTTGAGTCCTTGAGGTTATAAGGGTCTATCTGACATTTTTGACTAATTGTAGTTATTAACATAGCGTTGTTCTGTTCAATGTTCCCTACCTATATAGTAGTATCAAATTACCCCAATTAATGTTGTTAAATTCCAAATAATACAATATAGACATGTCTGACACCATTCAAACCAATGAGGGTTTTCCTGAAATTCCCTTTGAATAGACTAATTAAAGACTGGTCTGTCTATTGAATCCTTTCAGCTGTCCACAATAACACGATTGTTCTGGAGAATGAGCAAACAGCTAAGATTAGCTAGCTAGCTGCCTCTGGACTACACAGAAGGATAGCCCATGCAGAAGGATAGCCCATGCAGAAGGATAGCCCATGCAGAAGGATAGCCCATGCAGAAGGATAGCCCATGGTGGGTGTTCCCTATTGGTTAGCTTCTCAAATGGCACCATATTTACAATATAGTGCACAACTTTTGACCAGGGCTCATAAACGCACCTTGATCCGCTGGGTAGAATCAATTAAATGACTACCTTTTTTTGACACACCCAGCCTGAACAGGACCTGTGAGTAATTTCATTCTGACTCTGAGCTTCAAAAGGGGCATTGAACATGTCCTCTACTGATTAGTGTTAAAGTATTCTCAGCCTTGGAACGTCAGGGCTAGCGCGAAAATGAGCACTGTCTGGCGGACCCCCAGGAGAGTGGTAGGAAAGGTTAGAGTTGATTACTGGGTGGGTTTCATTTGAGCCCAGGGCCACAGGGGACAATGAAGTTACAGATTGCATCTTTATGTGGGAAGGGTCATACAATAGAATGAAGTAGAACTCTAGTGATTTATAGGATCTCTGTGGGCCATACGGTACATTACTCTGTCATTCCATTTGAGACGGGAAATTTCTTCTGGCAATAGATACTGTATATAGAGGCTACAGCATCACTGAATGAATCTATCAGATTGCTAAACAACAAAAAAACACTTTAAACAATGTGTTGGAAATAAAGGAGACGGTTGTTTTGTACAATTTCTCACTAAATATATTTACATGACATACAATTGGCCATCAGTGCAATACATAGGAATGTTGCATATTTACTCAATGTTAGACTCTTTCCTTTATGAAGAAAAATAAACCAAATGGCAGAAGCTGAATTCAACTCAGGTGTAAAGTAACATTTTGTGACTCTCAAAGCTTCACACAAACTAAAAAAAATAGTTCTAGAACCGCCCATCAACAACCAGATGTTTAGCATTGTAAAACGAAATAGTTCTAGAACCGCCCATCAACAACCAGATGTTTAGCATTGTAAAACGAAATAGTTCTAGAACCGCCCATCAACAACCAGATGTTTAGCATTGTAAAACGAAATAGTTCTAGAACCGCCCATCAACAACCAGATGTTTAGCATTGTAAAACTAAATAGTTCTAGAACCGCCCATCAACAACAAGATGTTTAGCATTTTAAAACTAAATAGTTCACATGTACATATATATTTTTCATACATGTAATGGATTGCTTTTGTACAAACATTTGTATATAACTTTGGCAGTTTCTCAGGAACAAAGTTATCTTAATAAATATGAAACAACAATATCAAACCGTCAGCAATGTTATCTAGGCTTGCCTTCCAAAGCTCGTGTTCACAGTGGTCGTACAGAAAGGCTGGAAGCCGATGGCCGAACGGAGAGATTACAGGCAAAAAGAAAAAGAGAAAATAGGATCCACCCTTTCTGTGTAGACTGACAGCACTGGAGGCTTTTCGTTGTTGTCATGGTTATAAAATTACAAACACCTATGAAGGTTTACATAGCAGTCATCGCCGTTAAAAAAATGGTCTCTTTTCAGGTTTCGGCTTAAATACAAAGAGTTTTAGGGCCAGGGTACATGGACCCCGACCCTGTGGTCACTGTGAGATGGTGGAAGAGACATGGTTGTAAACGGGACATGCACAACAAGTGCTGTGTGAGGGGACGAGTAACAAAACGAGGGTGCAAATGGACGATTTTTAATGATTAAAACGCCACCGTTTTTTTGAGAGAATGATTTTACACTGAACCAAATAATCAAGCAAATTTTTCATCAAACATTAAGTATCACCATAATTCATCACTATTATCTTTTGTTGTTTGTTTTGTTGTTGTACTATTTTTCCTCTGGTTTGGCACTTTATTGGAACAAATCTAAATGTTTTACAAAAAGGTATTTCATGTCTCGTTAACATAACTCGTAGAATATAGTACTTAATATTGAGCATACGTTAAGTAAACACTGGTACATACTGTAGTTTAAAATGAACATTCCAACAGATGTTTTACGCACATGCACAAAAACAGACAACACAACTCCTCAACTGTCTTCCTTCCTTCCTTCCCCGTGCCTCCCTCCCACTCTTCCCCTCCTCTCTTCCCTTCCATGCAATCATCCATTCATTCCATCCCTTCCTCCCTCCCACTCTTCCTCTCCTCTCTTCCCTTCCATGCAGTCATCCATTCATTCCATCCCTTCCTTCCCCGTGCCTCCCTCCCACTCTTCCCCTCCTCTCTTCCCTTCCATGCAGTCATCCATTCATTCCATCCCTTCCTTCCCCGTGCCTCCCTCCCACTCTTCCTCTCCTCTCTTCCCTTCCATGCAGTCATCCATTCATTCCATCCCTTCCTTCCCCGTGCCTCCCTCCCACTCTTCCCCTCCTCTCTTCCCTTCCATGCAGTCATCCATTCATTCCATCCCTTCCTCCCTCCCACTCTTCCCCTCCTCTCTTCCCTTCCATGCAGTCATCCATTCATTCCATCCCTTCCTTCCCCGTGCCTCCCTCCCACTCTTCCCCTCCTCTCTTCCCTTCCATGCAGTCATCCATTCATTCCATCCCTTCCTTCCCCGTGCCTCCCTCCCACTCTTCCCCTCCTCTCTTCCCTTCCATGCAGTCATCCATTCATTCCATCCCTTCCTTCCCCGTGCCTCCCTCCCACTCTTCCCCTCCTCTCTTCCCTTCCATGCAGTCATCCATTCATTCCATCCCTTCCTTCCCCGTGCCTCCCTCCCACTCTTCCTCTCCTCTCTTCCCTTCCATGCAGTCATCCATTCATTCCATCCCTTCCTCCCTCACATCTCCATACTAGGCCACCTCCTCTCTTCCCTTCCATGCAGTCATACCAATCATCCATTCATTCCATCCCTTCCTCCCTCACATCTCCATACTAGGAGGCCACCTCCTCTCTTCCCTTCCATGCAGTCATCCATTTATTCCATCCCTTCCTCCCTCACATTTCCATACTAGGAGGCCACGTCCTCTCTTCCCTTCCATGCAGTCATCCATTCATTCCATCCATTCCTCCCTCACATCTCCATACTAGGAGGCCACCTCCTCTCTTCCCTTCCATGCAGTCATCCATTCATTCCATCCCTTCCTCCCTCACATC
>NC_060176.1:3636706-3734206 GCF_021184085.1 Oncorhynchus gorbuscha
ACCACACAAACACAGACGCACAGAAACCACACACAAACACACACACACACACACACACACACACACACACACACACACACACACACACACACACACACACACACACACACACACACACACACACACACACACACACACACACACACACACACACACACACACACACACACACACACACACACACACACACAGAAACCAGACACAAACACACACACCCACATAGAAACCACACACAAACACATATGCACAGAAACCACACACACAAACCACACACAAACATACACAAACACACAGAAACCACACAAACACAGAGGCACAGAAACCACACACAAACACACACACGCACAGAAACCACACACAAACACATACACGCACAGAAACCACACACAAACACACACACCCACATAGAAACCACACACAAACACAGATGCACAGAAACCACACACACAAACCACACACAAACATACACAAACACACAGAAACCACACACAAATATACACAAACACACAGAAACCACACACAAACATACACAAACACAGACAAACAGAAACCACACACACAAACCACACACAAACATACACAAACACACAGAAACCACACAAACACACACGCACAGAAACCACACACAAAACACACACACAAACACACACACAGATAAACCACACACACACAGAAACCACACACAAACACACAGAAACCACACAAACACAGACGCACAGAAACCACACACAAACACACACACACACACACACACACACACACACACACACACACACACACACACACACACACACACACACACACACACACACACACACACACACACACACACACACACACACACACACACACACACACACACACACACAGAAACCAGACACAAACACACACACCCACATAGAAACCACACACAAACACATATGCACAGAAACCACACACACACAAACCACACACAAACATACACAAACACACAGAAACCACACAAACACAGAGGCACAGAAACCACACACAAACACACACACGCACAGAAACCACACACAAACACATACACGCACAGAAACCACACACAAACACACACACCCACATAGAAACCACACACAAACACAGATGCACAGAAACCACACACACAAACCACACACAAACATACACAAACACACAGAAACCACACACAAATATACACAAACACACAGAAACCACACACAAACATACACAAACACAGACACACAGAAACCACACACACAAACCACACACAAACATACACAAACACACAGAAACCACACAAACACAGACGCACAGAAACCACACACAAACACATACACACAGAAACCACACACAAACACATACACACAGAAACCACAAACAAACATGCACAGAAACGACACAAACACACACACGCACAGAAACCACACACAAACACAAACACACACACACACACACACACACACAGAAACCACGCACAAACACACACACACAGAAACCACACACAAACACGCACAGAAACCACACACAAACAAACACACGCACAGAAACCACACACACACACACACACACACACACACACACACACACACACACACACACACACACACACACACACACACACACACACACACACACACACACACACACACACACACACACACACACACACACACACACACACACACACACACACACACACACACAGAAACCACACACAAACACACACACACAAACACACATACATATAAACCACACACACACAGAAACCACACACAAACACACAGAAACCACACAAACACAGACGCACAGAAACCACACACAAACACACAAAAACAACACACACACACACACACACACACACACACACACACACACACACACACACACACACACACACACACACACACACACACACACACACACACACACACACACACACACACACACACAGAAACCAGACACAAACACACACACCCACATAGAAACCACACACAAACACATATGCACAGAAACCACACACACAAACCACACACAAACATACACAGACACACAGAAACCACACACACAAACCACACACAAACATACACAAACACACAGAAACCACACAAACACAGACGCACAGAAACCACACACAAACACATACACACAGAAACCACACACAAACACATACACACAGAAACCACAAACAAACATGCACAGAAACGACACAAACACACACACGCACAGAAACCACACACAAACACAAACACACACACACACACACACACAGAAACCACGCACAAACACACACACACAGAAACCACACACAAACACGCACAGAAACCACACACAAACAAACACACGCACAGAAACCACACACACACACACACACACACACACACACACACACACACACACACACACACACACACACACACACACACACACACACACACACACACACACACACACACACACACACACACACACACACACACACACACACACACACACACACACAGAAACCACACACAAACACACACACACAAACACACATACATATAAACCACACACACACAGAAACCACACACAAACACACAGAAACCACACAAACACAGACGCACAGAAACCCACACAAAACACACAAAAAACACACACACACACACACACACACACACACACACACACACACACACACACACACACACACACACACACACACACACACACACACACACACACACACACACACACACACACACACACACACACACACACACACACACACACACAGAAACCAGACACAAACACACACACACACACAGAAACACACACACAAACACATATGCACAGAAACCACACACACAAACCACACACAAACATACACAAACACACAGAAACCACACAAACACAGAGGCACAGAAACCACACACAAACACACACACGCACAGAAACCACACACAAACACATACACGCACAGAAACCACACACAAACACACACACCCACATAGAAACCACACACAAACACAGATGCACAGAAACCACACACAAACCACACACAAACATACACAAACACACAGAAACCACACACAAATATACACAAACACACAGAAACCACACACAAACATACACAAACACAGACAAACAGAAACCACACACACAAACCACACACAAACATACACAAACACACAGAAACCACACAAACACACACGCACAGAAACCACACAAACACACACACACACAAACACACACACACAGATAAACCACACACACACAGAAACCACACACAAACACACAGAAACCACACAAACACAGACACACAGAAACCACACACAAACACACAAAAACACACACACACACACACACACACACACACACACACACACACACACACACACACACACACAGAAACACACACACAAACACACACACACACACACACACAAACACACACACACACACACAGAAACACACACACACACACACACACACACAAACACATACACACACAGAAACCAGACACAAACACACACACCCACATAGAAACCACACACAAACACATATGCACAGAAACCACACACACAAACCACACACAAACATACACAAACACACAGAAAAACAAACACAGAGGCACAGAAACCATATACACAACACACGCACAGAAACCACACACAAAACATACACGCACAGAAACCACACACAAACACAAACACATAGAAACCACACACAAACACAGATGCACAGAAACCACACACACAAACCACACACAAACATACACAAACACACAGAAAAACACAAATATACACAAACACACAGAAACCACACACAAACATACACAAACACAGACACACAGAAACCACACACACAAACCACACACAAACATACACAAACACACAGAAACCACACAAACACAGACGCACAGAAACCACACACAAACATACACAAACACACAGAAACCACACACAAACATTCACAAACACAGACTCACAGAAACCGCACACAAACATACACAAACACACAGAACCACACACAAACATACAAACACACACGTACAGAAACCACGCACAAATATACACAAACACACAGAAACCACACACAAACAAACACAAACACAGACGCACAGAAACCGCACACAAACATACAAACACACACGTACAGAAACCACGCACAAACACACAAGCCACTCTCCCTATGTACAAAGGCTAATATCAATGAGGACATAGCATTTCACAAGAGGTCAGATGGCTTTGTCCCGTAGCAGGATGTATAATAATGAGTATGATAATATGTAGAATTTGTAGGTGGGGGGCTGGCTCGGTGACATCTCTATGACAGGAGACGTTTCATTGTTGTGACTTAATGAAATGAGGGACAATTCAATCACGTTTTGCAACAGAGTTAAACGTCTGTGTTCAGAGCGGCCATTATTTCTAAGCAAACCTTTTCTTTAGGAACCTACCTAATTATCCACAGACTACTAATGGCTTCTGAAGCTTCAAACAAAAGCACACAAAAGCATGCTTGTGAAACACACGCACGCACACGCACAGAGTGCATCAAGAAGGAAGACATTTTACTAAGAAATTCCAAGTCAACTTGGAAATTCATCAACCGTCTGAAAAGAAAGAAGCTTCTACAATGATCTCATCTCAATGTATTGTTGGAAATAAGACCTATGTTGATCATGATGTTATTTCATGTCAATTTAATGATTTTTTTTGTGAATGTGGGTTCCTCTGTCAAAGACAATTAAGAAAGCTGGATTACATTAAGGGAAATTTTGTAACGGTCGTCGTATGAAGGAGAAGAGGAGGACCAAGGTGCAGCGTGGTATGTGTCCATATTTATTAAAATGAACACGGAAATAACAAAAATAACAAAGAGAAACAACCGAAAACAGTTCTGGCTGGTGCAGACACACAACAGAAAACAATCACCAACGAAACACAATAGAAAACAGGCTCCCTAAATATGGTTCTCAATCAGGGACAACAATTGACAGCTGCCTAACATAAAACTAACATAGACAACCCACCCAACTCACGCCCTGACCATACTAAAACAAAGACATAACAAAAGAACTAAGGTCGTGGACCCCACTCCACCATAGTTCCTGTACACCTCTTAGTCCGCCTCCGTGGCCTCTTTAGAGCGGCGACCCTCGCCGCCGACCTCGGACTGGGGACCCTAGCCACGGCGGCTCCGGAAGCTCCTGACTGACGGGCGGCTACGGCAGCTCCTGAGTGACGGTCCTGACTGACGGGCGGCTACGGCAGCTCAGGACTGATGGGCGGCTCCGGCAGCTAAGGACTGATGGGCGGCCCCGGCAGCTCAGGACTGATGGGCTGCTCCGGCAGCTAAGGACTGATGGGCGGCCCCGGCAGCTAAGGACTGATGGGCGGCTCCGGCAGCTCAGGACTGATGGGCGGCCCCGGCAGCTAAGGACTGATGGGCGGCTCCGGCAGCTCAGGACTGATGGGCGGCCCCGGCAGCTAAGGACTGATGGGCGGCTCCGGCAGCTCAGGACTGATGGGCGGCTCCGGCAGCTCAGGACTGATGGGCGGCTCCGGCAGCTAAGGACTGATGGGCGGCCCCGGCAGCTCAGGACTGATGGGCGGCTCCGGCAGCTAAGGACTGATGGGCGGCCCCGGCAGCTCAGGACTGATGGGCGGCTCCGGCAGCTCAGGACTGATGGGCGGCTCCGGCAGCTCAGGACTGATGGGCGGCTCTGGCAGCTAAGGACTGATGGGCGGCCCCGGCAGCTAAGGACTGATATGCGGCTCCGGCAGCTAAGGACTGATGGGCGGCTCCGGCAGCTCAGGACTGATGGGCGGCTCCGGCAGCTCAGGACTGATGGGCGGCTCCGGCAGCTCAGGACTGATGGGCGGCTCCGGCAGCTAAGGACTGATGGGCGGCCCCGGCAGCTAAGGACTGATGGGTGGCTCCGGCAGCTAAGGACTGATGGGCGGCCCCGGCAGCTAAGGACTGATGGGCGGCTCCGGCAGCTCAGGACTGATGGGCGGCCCCGGCAGCTAAGGACTGATGGGCGGCTCCGGCAGCTCAGGACTGATGGGCGGCCCCGGCAGCTAAGGACTGATGGGCGGCTCCGGCAGCTCAGGACTGATGGGCGGCTCCGGCAGCTCAGGACTGATGGGCGGCTCCGGCAGCTAAGGACTGATGGGCGGCCCCGGCAGCTCAGGACTGATGGGCGGCTCCGGCAGCTAAGGACTGATGGGCGGCCCCGGCAGCTCAGGACTGATGGGCGGCTCCGGCAGCTCAGGACTGATGGGCGGCTCCGGCAGCTCAGGACTGATGGGCGGCTCTGGCAGCTAAGGACTGATGGGCGGCCCCGGCAGCTAAGGACTGATATGCGGCTCCGGCAGCTAAGGACTGATGGGCGGCTCCGGCAGCTCAGGACTGATGGGCGGCTCCGGCAGCTCAGGACTGATGGGCGGCTCCGGCAGCTCAGGACTGATGGGCGGCTCCGGCAGCTAAGGACTGATGGGCGGCCCCGGCAGCTAAGGACTGATGGGTGGCTCCGGCAGCTAAGGACTGATGGGTGGCCCCAGCAGCTCAAGACTGATGGGCGGCTCCGGCAGCTAAGGACTGATGGGCGGCCCCGGCAGCTAAGGACTGATGGGCGGCTCTGGCAGCTCCTGACTGACGGGCGGCCCAGGCAGCTAAGGACTGATGGGCGGCTCCGGCAGCTCAGGACTGATGGGCGGCTACGGCAGCTCCTGACTGACGGGCGGCCCAGGCAGCTAAGGACTGATGGGCGGCTCCGGCAGCTCAGGACTGATGGGCGGTTCCGGCAGCTAAGGACTGATGGGCGGCTCCGGCAGCTAAGGACTGACGGTCCTGACTGACGGGTGGCTCCGGCAGTTCCTGACTGACGTGCGGCTCCGGTAACTCAGGACTGATGGGCGGCTCCAGCAGCTCAGGACTGACGGGCGGCTCTGGCAGCTCAGGACTGACGGGCGGCTCCGGCAGCTCAGGACTGACGGGCGGCTCAGGCAGCTCAGGACTGACAGGCGGCTCCGGGCAGCTCCTGACTGACAGGCGGCTCTGGCAGCTCCTGACTGACTGTCCTGACTGATGGGCAGCTCTGGGAGCTCCTGACTGATGGGCGGCTCCGGCAGCTCCTGACTGACGGGCAGCTCTGGCAGCTCCTGACTGACGGTCCTGACTGACGGGAGGCTCAACCCTACCTGGCTGAATGCTCCCCGTAGCCAGGCCAGTGCGGCGAGGTGGAATAGCCTGCACTGGGCTGTGCTGGCGAACCGGGGACACCACGCATAGGGCTGGTGCCATGTACCCCGGCCCGAGGAGACGCATTGGAGACCAGATGCGCTGAGCCGGCTTCATGGCACCTGGCTCGATGCCCACTCTAGCCCGGGCGATACGAGTCGCTGCTATGTACCGCACCGGGCTATGCCTGCGCACCGGGGACAACGTGCGCCTCACGGCATAACACAGTGCCTGCCCAGTCCACCTCTCTCCACGGTAAGCACAGGGAGTTGGCTCAGGTCTCCTACCTGACTTAGCCACACTCCCCGTGTGCCACCCCCCCCAATGCATTTTTGGGGCTGCCTCTCAGGCTTCCTTGACCGCCGTGCCAACTCCATTCTACGGTATCCCTCACATTGTTCCAGAGAATCCCTGGCGGGCTCCGGCACTCTCACTGGGTCGACCGACCACCTCTCTATTCCTCCAGATAGTGCTGCTCCTTACCACGCTGCTTGGTCCTTTGGTGGTGGGTGATTCTGTAACGGTCGTCGTATGAAGGAGAAGAGGAGGACCAAGGTGCAGCATGCTATGTGTCAATATTTAATCAAAAGAACACGGAAATAACAAAAATAACAAAGAGAAACAACCGAAAAGACACACATACCAGGCCAAACACAGAAATAGCAAATCATAGAAAAACTAACATAGATGTGATTTTAAATGTGTTTGTATCTGTATTGTTGTCTATCAGATGTTTTAAATGTGTTTTTATCTGTATTGTTGTCCATCAGTTGTTTTCTTTGGTGCAATGAAAAAGTGTATGTATTTGCAGACTGTGTTCGCGTTGACATTGATCTTGGTCAGTGGACACTAACATTAAAAGAACACCAGAGACCAAGTAGGCACTACAGATGATCATTCTCTCTCTGACTGCACTTCACAGACATCTGGCTCACTATCATAAACACAGTGAGAGGATTGGATGCAGCTGATAGTCAAACCCTGGCTGCATCCCAAATGGCACCCCATTCCCTATGTAGTGGACTACTTTTGACCAGGGCATTATACCCTGAGTGTACAAAACAGAAAACACCTGCTCTTTCCATGACATAGACTGACCAGGTGAAAGCTATGATCCCTTATTGATGTCACCTGTTAAATCCACTTTGATCAGTGTAGATGAAGGGGAAGAGAAGAGATAGGTTAAATAAGGATTTTTAAGCCTTATTGAGACATGGCTTGTGTATGTGCCAATGGGCAAGACAACATAATTAAGTGCCTTTGAATTGGGTATGGTAGTAGGTGGCACTGGTTTGAGTGTGTCAAGAACTGCAACGCTGCTGGGGTTTTCAACAGTTTCCGGTGTGTATCAACAATGGTCTATCACCCATAGGACATCAAGCCAACTTGACACAACTTTGGGAAGCATTGGAGTCAACATGGCTCTACATTGTGCTTTAAATGCAGCTGGCTCAATATCAGACATACAGTGGTACAGCTGCATAGATAGGGTGAATGATCTATCGCAGCCCTCCCTCTATTCTCACTATTCAAATAACTGAAATGTCTCTTTTTTTCATTTTTAAAAGCACTTCATCATCTCATTACCTTCTGCTATCATGCTGGATAAAAGTGTTTCTAGTTTAATTTGTAACCTTTTCCAAACGTTTTGACAGTGAGCACTGCAGGTGTCTACATTCCCACTATGTAGCAAATACTATACAACTGGAGGAGCAACACTCTTGGCACAACCAAGACACACATTACTGAAGCCAAAACACAGGATTAGGTTGTTAGCTTAGACAATAAACCTGTCACGTTCTGACCTTAGTTCCTTTGTTTTTGTCTTTGTTTTAGTATGGTCAGGGCGTGAGTAGGGGTGGGCAGTCTATGTTGGTTTTTCTATGTTGGTTTTTGAGTTCGGCCTAGTATGGTTCTCAATCAGAGGCAGCTGTCAATTGTTGTCCCTGATTGAGAATCATACTTAGGTAGCCTGAGTTTCACTTTTGGTTTGTGGGTGCTTGTTTTCCGAGTGTTTGGTCCACACGGTATTGTTTTGGTTTTCGTTCGTTCACTTTATTGTTTTGTATTTCAGTGTTCAGTTCGTTTCATTAAATATTACATCATGAACACTTACGACGCTGCGCTTTGGTCCTCCTCTCTATCTCCAGACGACATCTGTTACAGAAACACCCACCAACAAAGGACCAAGCAGCGTGTTAACGAGCAGCAGCAGCTGAGGCAGCTATATTTGGAGAACTGGACATGGGAGGAGATTCTGGAAGGCAAAGAACCCTGGGCACAGCCAGGGGAATATCACCGCCCCAAAGCAGAGCTGGAGGCAGAGAAAGCAGAGAGGCGCCGGTATGAGGAGGCAGCACGGCAGCACGGCTGGAAGCCCGAGAGGCAGCCCCAAAAATAAATTGTGGGGAGGCACATGGGGAGTGTGGCGAAGGCAGATAGGAGACCTGCACCAACTCCCCATGCTTACCGTGGAGAGAGAGGGCGTCGTACTGGTCAGGCACTGTGTTATGCGGTGGAGCGCACGGTGTCCCCAGTACGTGTGCTTAGCCCGGTGCGCTACATCCCAGCTCCCCATATCGGCTGGGCTAGAGTGGGCATCAAGCCAGGTGCCATGAAGCCGGCTCTGCGCATCTGGTCTCTAGTGGGTCTCCTCGGACCGGCGTGCATGGCACCAGCCTTACACATGGTGTCCCCGGTTCGCCAGCACAGCCCAGTGCGGGCTATTCCACCTCGCCGCACTGGCCTGGCTACGGGGAGCATTCAACCAGGTCAGGTTGGGCAGGCTCGGTGCTCAAGAGTTCCAGTGCGCCTTCACGGTCCGGTCTATCCAGTGCCACCTCCACACACCAGCCCTCCGGTGGCAGCCCCCCACACCAGCCTGTCTCTCCGTCTCCTCCCTACAGGTGCTCCCACCTGTCCAGCGTCGTCAGAGTCTCCCGTCTGTCCTGAGCCGCCAGAGTCTCCCGTCTGTCCTGAGCCGCCAGTCTGTCCTGAGCCGCCAGAGCCGCCAGTCTTTTCTGAGCCGCCAGAGCCACCAGTCTGTCCTGAGCCGCCAGAACCGCCAGGTTGTCCTGAGCCGCCAGAGCCTCAGCCAGGATCCGCCAGTCAGCCAGGAGCCGCCAGTCAGCCAAGAGCCGCCAGAGCCGCCAGTCAGTCAGGAGCCGCCAGTCAGCCAGGAGCCGCCAGAGCCGTCAGCCAGCCATGAGCTGCCAGAGCCGTCAGTCAGCCAGGAGCCGCTAGAGCCGTCAGTTAGCCAGGAGCCGCCAGAGCCGTCAATCAACCAGGAGCCGCCAGAGCCGTCATTCACCCATGAGCCGCCAGAGCCCTCAGTCAGCCATGCGAAGCCAGAATCGCCCTTCCGGCGTAGCCGGAGTCTCCCGCCTGTCCGGCGCTGCCGGAGTCTCCCGTCCATTTAGGACACGTGGCGTGAGTCCCCAGTCCAAGGTCGGCGGTGAGGGTAGCCACTCTAAAGAGGCCACGGAGGTGGGCTAAGAGGTGCAAAAAACTATGGTGAAGTGGGGTCCACGTCCCGTGCCAGAGCCACCACCGCGGACAGACACCCACACGGTTTCGGTTTTCGTTCGTTCACTTTATTGTTTTGTATTTCAGTGTTCAGTTCGTTTCATTAAATATTATATCATGAACACTTACCACGCTGCGCTTTGGTCCGATCCTTCTTCCACCTCTGAATACCGTTACAAAACCAGACTTACTATCAGAATGTTTAATTATACATCAGACAACTAACCAGACTTACTTTGACAATATAGCAGACTTACTCCAAACAATAAACCAGACCTTTTGACAATAAACCAGACTTACTACCAGAATGTTTATTGTACGTCAGACAATAAACCAGACTTACTTTGACAATAAACCAGACCTTTAGACATTAAACCAGACTTTGTCAATAAAGCAGACTTACTTTAGATAATAAACCAGACCTTTAGAAAATAAACAAGACTTAATTTAGACAAGTAACCAGACTTACTTTGGACAATAAACCAGACTTACGTTAGACAATAAACCAGACTTACTTTAGACAATAAACCAGACTTACTTTAGACAATAAACCAGACTTTCTTTGGACAATGAACCAGACTTAATTTAGACAATAAAGCAGACATACTTCGGACAATAAACCATACTTACTTTAGACAATAAAGCAGACTTACTATTGGAATGTTTCATTGTACTTTGGTGACCAATTGTTGTTCTTGGTCTTGGTGGTGAACTTGCGTTTCTTGTCGGTGAGGTGCGGCCCAACCGCATTCACCTCCACGAACGGTCGGAACATGGCATTGGTCTGCCAGCTTAGGTTGTTGACCCCCACCACTGGAGAGAAATGACAGACATATAAAAAAATCAGTCAATCAATCAGTCAGTCAATCAATCAGTCAATCAAATCATCCATCCATGCACACATTGATCCACCCACTCACCCACCCATATCCATCCACTATGCATACTGAAATAGGATACTTGTTCTAAAATCACTGGTCCATGTACTTTTAAATAAAACACTTGTTCTTAAACTACTGGTCATTGAATGTGAGTCACTCAGGCTGCATTTACACAGGCAGCCCAATTTTGAAATAGTTGACTGACTAGTGTTCTGTAAAATAAGGTTTAAACCGCTGGTCTCTGACTGACTAGTGTTCTGTAAAATAGGGTTTAAACCGCTGGTCTCTGACTGACTAATGTTCTGTAAAATAAGGTTTAAAGAAGTTGAGAATTCAAGCAGCTTTTCGCAGCTTTTTGTTAAAAATCGCGCAACATTTCAGCGCCCTGCTATTCATGCCAGGAATATAGTATATGCATATGATTAGTATGTGTGGATAGAAAACACTCAGCCATTTCTAAAACTGGTTAAATCACGGCTGTGACTATAACAGAACGTGCGTTTCATCGAAAAGTGCATGAAAATATGATCACTGAAAATTGAAAAAAATATCCATCCACGACTTCAAGGAATTGTTCAAAGTGAACCGAATTAAAGTAGGCCGAGGTTGCAGTGCCTACAGCTTCCACACGTTGTCTAGAGTCTTGTCATTTACCGGATGTTTTGATCGAGCTCTCTTCGGACATGTTTTGGACATGGACAGCTAATGAATTTACATCGCCTCCTGATGAATTTTATCGCTTATTAACGTGTACTAATACCTAACGTTGCATTACAAAAGTATTTCGAAGTGTTTTGTGAAAGTTTATCTTCTACTTTTTGAATTTAAAAAAATGACGTTACGTTATGAAACGCTATTTTTTTCCGTTTATCACACAGTATTCTTAGATCAATATCTAGGCTATATATGGACCGATTTAATCGAAAAAAGACCCTAAATGATGTTTATGGGACATCTAGGAGTGCCAAGAAAGAAGCTCGTCAAAGGTAATGAATGTTTTATATTTTATTTCCACGTTTTTGGTTTGCGCCGGCTAACGCAAAATCTGTCGTGTTAGGTGACGTTGCAGTATTTTGTGGGTGCATGGTATCAGATAATAGCTTCTCATGCTTTCGCCGAAAAGCATTTTACAAATCTGACTTGGTGGATAGATTCACAACAAGTGTAGCTTTAATTCAGTATATTGTATGTAAATTTTAATGAAAGTTTGAGTTTTATCAACCTCTATAGGTGGCGCTCTTTAACATTTCCGCTGATTGTGGTTCCCACCTCGGTACCACGTCCTTAAGAAGTTAAACCGCTGGTCTCTGTCTGACTAGTGTTCTGTAAAATAAGGTTTAACCAGCTGGTCTCTGACTGACTAGTGTTCTGTAAAATAAGGTTTAACCAGCTGGTCTCTGTCTGACTAGTGTTCTGTAAAATAAGGTTTAACCAGCTGGTCTCTGTCTGACTAGTGTTCTGTAAAATAAGGTTTTAACCAGCTGGTCTCTGACTGACTAGTGTTCTGTAAAATAAGGTTTAACCAGCTGGTCTCTGACTGACTAGTGTTATGTAAAATAAGGTTTAAACCGCTGGTCTCTGACTGACTAGTGTTCTGTAAAATAAGGTTTAAACCGCTGGTCTCTGACTGACTAGTGTTCTGTAAAATAAGGTTTAACCAGCTGGTCTCTGACTGACTAGTGTTCTGTAAAATAAGGTTTAACCAGCTGGTCTCTGTCTGACTAGTGTTCTGTAAAATAAGGTTTAACCAGCTGGTCTCTGTCTGACTAGTGTTCTGTAAAATAAGGTTTAACCAGCTGGTCTCTGACTGACTAGTGTTCTGTAAAATAAGGTTTAACCAGCTGGTCTCTGTCTGACTAGTGTTCTGTAAAATAAGGTTTAACCAGCTGGTCTCTGACTGACTAGTGTTCTGTAAAATAAGGTTTAACCAGCTGGTCTCTGTCTGACTAGTGTTCTGTAAAATAAGGTTTAACCAGCTGGTCTCTGTCTGACCAGTGTTCTGTAAAATAAGGTTTAACCAGCTGGTCTCTGTCTGACTAGTGTTCTGTAAAATAAGGTTTTAACCGCCGGTCTCTGTCTCTGTCTGACTAGTGTTCTGTAAAATAAGGTTTTAACCGCCGGTAAAGTGAGGTTGAATTGTTTCACAGTTTCAGCTTTCCTCCTCTGTGTGTTTGTGTACAGGAATGGCATGTGTGAGTGCTTGTCTGTGTGTGTCTCACCCTTCACGTTGACTTTGTGTTCTCCGGTGCCAGGGTGAGAGATAAGATCCACTTGCATGGACACCTCCCCCACGGAGCTGTCGGTAGACTGACCTGCAGACCAACAATACAACATTACCGTCAGAGAGAGAGAAGGAGAGATAGATAGACACCTCCCCTATGGAGCCGTTGGTAGACTGACCTGGTCAGAGAGAGAGAGAGAGAGAGAAGGAGAGATAGATAGACACCTCCCCCATGGAGCCGTTGGTAGACTGACCTGCAGACCATGTTAACACATGTTTCCCATGCCAATAAAGCCCCTTGAATTGAATTGAATTGAAAGGGAGAGAAAAAGAGAGAGGGTGAGAGAGAGAATCATCAACTGCAATGACCTGCTACTCATCACAACCACATGTTGTAAGAGAGTCAGAGGGGAGAGACAGAGAGAGAGAAAAGGAGACAGATAGAGAAAAGGAGAGAGAAAGAAAAGGAGAGAGAAAGAAAAGGAGAGAGAGAGAAAAGGAGACAGAGAGAGAAAAGAGAGAGAAAAGAGAGAGGGAGACAGAGAGAGCGAAAAGGAGAGAGAGAAAAAGAGAGAAAAGGAGAGAGAGAGAAAAAGAGAGAGAGAGAAAAGAGAGAGAGAAAAGGTGAGACAGAGAGCGAGAAAAGGTGAGACAGAGAGTCAAAAAGACAGAAACACTGCATCTCAAATAAGGTTACACACACACTGATCCAGAAGGTAGAGAAACCTGTGTGTGTAGTGACTGAAATATAAACTGCAACATGAAGTGAAGGACTCACTCCACTTCCTCCTGTGTCACTCTGAGAAGTAGGGATCTCTGGAAACCAGTGACAAAAGAAAAACAAGTTACAGAGAAAACAAAACAACACATGGAGCTGTAGATAAATGCATTAAGCTCTGAGTAAAAGAACAGAACAGAATGGAACAGAAGTGCACACACACGCACACACACACACACACACACACACACACACACACACACACACACACACACACACACACACACACACACACACACACACACACACACACACACACACACACACACACACACACACACACACACACACACACACACACACACACACACACACACACACACACACACACACACACACACACACACACACACACACACACACACACACACACACACACACACACACACACACACACACACACACACACACAGAATGGTAACGCAAGGTGCTGCCCTACACAGGGACTCCAACCATTTAGGACCACTACCCTCTCTGGAGCAGAGAACAAACACACATTAAATATGGAGGTGTACTCAATGATAGACCCAGGAGGGAGAGGGAGAGGGAAATAGAGATGAGGAGAGGAGAGGGGGTAAGAGAGTGATAGAGATGAACAAGAGAGAGGAGGAGGAGAAAGAAGGGTGTGAGAGAGAGACAGACAGTCAGAGAGACAGAGCGACAAAGAGACAGAAACATGGACACAGACAGAACAGCCAGACGTAGGGCTTGTAACATAGGCAGAACAGCCAGATGTGGGGGTAGTAACATAGACAGAACAGCCAGACACAGAGGGTAGTAACACAAACAGAACAGACAGATGTAGGGGTAGAAACCTAGACAGAACAGCCAGACGTGGGGGTAGTAACATAGACAGAACAGCCAGACACAGAGGGTAGTAACACAAACAGAACAGACAGATGTAGGGGTAGAAACCTAGACAGAACAGCCAGACGTGGGGGTAGAAACATAGACAGAACAGCCAGACGTGGGGGGTAGTAACATAGACAGAACAGCCAGACACAGAGGGTAGTAACACAAACAGAACAGACAGATGTAGTGGTAGAAACCTAGACAGAACAGGCAGACGTGGGGGTAGAAACATAGACAGAACAGCCAGACGTGGGGGGTAGTAACATAGACAGAACAGCCAGACACAGAGGGTAGTAACACAAACAGAACAGACAGATGTAGGGGTAGAAACCTAGACAGAACAGCCAGACGTGGGGGTAGAAACATAGACAGAACAGACAGACGTGGGGGGTAGTAACATAGACAGAACAGCCAGACGTAGGGGTAGAAACATAGACAGGACAGCCAGACGTGGTAGTAACATAACAGAACAGCCAGACGTGGGGGTAGTAACATAGACAGAACAGCCAGACATGAGGGTAGTAACATAGACAGAACAGCCAGACGTGGGGGTAGTAACATAGACAGAACAGCCAGACGTGGGGGTAGTAACATAGACAGAACAGCCAGACGTGGGGGTAGTAACATAACAGACCAGCCATGCGTGGGGGTAGTAACATAGACAGAACAGCCAGACATGGGGGAAGTAAAACAGACAGAACAGCCAGACGTGGAGGTAGTAACATAACAAAACAGCCAGACATGAGGGTAGTAACATAGACAGAACAGCCAGACGTGTGGGTAGTAACATAGACAGAACAGCCAGACATGAGGGTAGTAACATAGACAGAACAGCCAGACGTGTGGGTAGAAACATAACAGAACAGCCAGACATGGGGCTAGTAACATAGACAGAACAGCCAGACGTGGGGGTAGTAAAACAGACAGAACAGCCAGACGTGTGGGTAGTAACATAACAGAACAGCCAGACATGGGGGTAGTAACATAGACAGAACAGCCAGACGTGGGAGGTAGTAACATAGACAGAACAGCCAGATGTGGGGGTAGTAACATAACAGACCAGCCAGGCGTGGGCGTAGTAACATAATAGAACAGCCAGACGTGGGGGTAGTAACATAGACAGAACAGACAGGCGTGGGGGTAGTAACATAACAGAACAGCCAGACGTGGGGGTAGTAACATAAATAGAACAGCCAGACTTGGGGGTAGTAACATAGACAGAACAGCCAGACGTGGGGGTAGTAACATAGACAGAACAGCCAGACGTGGGGGTAGTAACATAACAGAACATCCAGACGTTGGGGTAGTAACATAGACAGAACAGCCAGACGTGTGGGTAGTAACATAACAGAACAGCCAGGCGTGAGGGTAGTTACATAACAGAACATCCAGACATGGGGGTAGAAACATAGACAGAGGGCCAGACGTGGGGGTAGTAACATAGACAGAACAGCCAGACGTGAGGGTAGTAACACAGACAGAGGGCCAGACGTGGGGGTAGTAACATAGACAGAGGGCCAGACCTGGAGGTAGCAACATAGACAGAACAGCCAGACGTGGGGGTAGTAACATAGACAGAGGGCCAGACGTGGGGTAGTAACATAGACAGGACAGCCAGACGTGGGGGGAAGTAACATAGACAGGACAGACAGACGTGGGGGGAAGTAACACAGACAGAACAGCCAGACATGGGGGTAGTAACATAGACAGAACAGTCAGACATGTGGGTAGTAACATAGACAGAACAGCCAGACGTGTGGGTAGTAAAACAGACAGAACAGCCAGACGTGGGGGTAGTAACATAGACAGAACAGCCAGACGTGGGGGTAGTAACATAACAGACCAGCCAGGCGTGGGTGGTAGTAACATAGACAGAACAGCCAGACGTGGGGTAGTAACATAGACAGAACAGCCAGACGTGGGGGGTAGTAACATAACAGACCAGCCAGATGTGGGCGTAGTAACATAACAGGACAGCCAGACATGGGGGAAGTAACATAGACAGAACAGCCAGACGTGGGGGTAGTATAACATAGACAGAGGGCCAGACGTGGGGGTAGTAACATAGACAGAACAGCCAGACGTGGGGGTAGTAACACAGACAGAGGGCCAGAAGTGGGGGTAGTAACATAGACAGAACAGCCAGACGTGGGGGGTAGTAACATAACAGACCAGCCAGATGTGGGCGTAGTAACATAACAGGACAGCCAGACATGGGGGAAGTAACATAGACAGAACAGCCAGACGTGGGGGTAGTAACATAGACAGAGGGCCAGACGTGTGGGTAGTAAAACAGACAGAACAGCCAGATGTGGGGGTAGTAACATAGACAGAACAGCCAGACGTGGGGGTAGTAACATAGACAGAACAGCCAGACGTGGGGGGTAGTAACATAACAGACCAGCCAGATGTGTAGCTCAGTTGGTAGAGCATGGCGCTTGTAACGCCAGGGTAGTGGGTTCAATCCCGGGGACCACCCATACGTAGAATGTATGCACACATGACTGTAAGTCGCTTTGGATAAAAGCGTCTGCTAAATGGCATATATATTTTTATATTAGATGTGGGCGTAGTAACATAACAGGACAGCCAGACATGGGGGAAGTAACATAGACAGAACAGCCAGACGTGGGGGTAGTAACATAGACAGAGGGCCAGACGTGGGGGTAGTAAAACAGACAGAACAGCCAGATGTGGGGGTAGTAACATAGACAGCACAGCCAGACGTGGGGGTAGTATAACAGACAGAACAGCCAGATGTGGGGGTAGTAACATAGACAGAACAGCCAGACGTGGGGGTAGTAACATAGACAGAGAGCCAGACGTGGGGGTAGTAACATAGACAGAACAGCCAGACGTGGGGGTAGTAACATAGACAGAGAGCCAGACGTGGGGGTAGTAACATAGACAGAACAGCCAGACGTGGGGGTAGTAACATAGACAGAACAGCCAGACGTGGGGGGTAGTAAAATAGACAGAACAGCCAGACGTGGGGGGTAGTAACATAGACAGAACAGCCAGACGTGGGGGGTAGTAACATAACAGAACAGCCAGACGTGGGCGTAGTAACATAACAGGACAGCCAGACATGGGGGAAGTAACATAGACAGAACAGCCAGACGTGGAGGTAATAACATAAATGGAACAGCCAGACGTGGGGGTAGTAACATAACAGAACAGCCAGACATGGGCTAGTAACATAGACAGAACAGCCAGACATGTGGGTAGTAACATAACAGACCAGCCAGGCGTGAGGGAAGTAACATAGACAGAACAGCCAGACGTGGAGGTAATAACATAAATAGAACAGCCAGACGTGGGGGTAGTAACATTAATGGAACAGCCAGACGTGGGGGTAGTAACATAACAGAACAGCCAGACATGGGCTAGTAACATAGACAGAACAGCCAGACATGTGGTAGTAACATAACAGACCAGCCAGGCGTGAGGGAAGTAACATAGACAGAACAGCCAGATGTGGGGGTAGTAACATAACAGAACAGCCAGACATGGGGGTAGTAACATAGACAGAACAGCCAGACGTGGGGGTAGTAAAACAGACAGAACAGCCAGACGTGGGGGTAGTAAAACAGACAGAACAGCCAGACGTGGGGGTAGTAAAACAGACAGAACAGCCAGACGTGGGGGTAGTAAAACAGACAGAACAGCCAGACGTGGGGGTAGTAAAACAGACAGAACAGCCAGATGTGGGGGTAGTAACATAACAGAACATCCAGACATGGGGGTAGTAACATAAATAGAACAGCCAGACGTGGGGGTAGTAACATAAATAGAACAGCCAGACGTGGGGGTAGTAACATAAATAGAACAGCCAGACGTGGGGGTAATAACATAAATAGAACAGCCAGACGTGGGGGTAGTAACATAAATAGAACAGCCAGACGTGGGGGTAGTAACATAGACAGAACAGCCAGACGTGGAGGTAATAACATAAATAGAACAGCCAGACGTGGGGGTAGTAACATAACAGAACATCCAGACATGGGGGTAGTAACATAGACAGAACAACCAGACATGGAGGTAATAACATAAATAGAACATCCAGACGTGGGGGTAGTAACATAACAGAACATCCAGACATGGGGGTAGTAACATAGACAGAACAGCCAGACGTGTGGGTAGTAAAACAGACAGAACAGCCAGACGTGGGGGTAGTAACATAGACAGAACAGCCAGACGTGTGGGTAGTAAAACAGACAGAACAGCCAGACGTGGGGGTAGTAACATAGACAGAACAGCCAGACGTGTGGGTAGTAAAACAGACAGAACAGCCAGACGTGGGGGTAGTAACATAGACAGAACAGCCAGACGTGGGGTAGTAACATAGACAGAACAGCCAGACGTGGGGGTAGTGACATAACAGACCAGCCAGGCGTGGGGGGTAGTAACATAGACAGAACAGCCAGACGTGGGGGGTAGTAACATAACAGACCAGCCAGACGTGGGCGTAGTAACATAACAGGACAGCCAGACATGGGGGAAGTAACATAGACAGAACAGCCAGTCGTGGGGGTAGTAACATAGACAGAGGGCCCGACGTGGGGGTAGTAAAACAGACAGAACAGCCAGACGTGGGGGGAAGTAACATAGACAGGACAGCCAGACGTGGTAGTAACACAGACAGAACAGCCAGACGTGGGGGAAGTAACACAGACAGAGGGTCAGACGTGGGGGTAGTAACACAGACAGAGGGCCAGATGTGGGGGTAGTAACACAGACAGAGGGTCAGAAGTGGGGGTAGTAAACACAGACAGAACAGCCAGACGTGTGGGTAGTAACACAGACAGAACAGCCAGAAGTGGGGGTAGTAACACAGACAGAACAGCCAGAAGTTGGTGTAGTAACACAGACAGAACAGCCAGACGTGTGGGTAGTAAAACAAACAGAACAGCCAGACGTGGGGGAAGTAACACAGACAGAACAGCCAGACATGTGGGGGTAGTAACATAGACAGAGGGCCAGATGTGGGGGTAGTAACATAGACAGAGGGCCAGATGTGGGGGTAGTAACATAGACAGAGGGCCAGATGTGGGGTTAGTAACATAGACAGAGGGCCAGATGTGGGGGTAGTAACGTAGACAGAGGGCCAGATGTGGGGGTAGTAACGTAGACAGAGGGCCAGAAGGGGGATAGTAACGTAGACAGAGGGCCAGATGTGGGGGTAGTAACGTAGACAGAGGGCCAGATGTGGGGGTAGTAACATAGACAGAGGGCCAGATGTGGGGGTAGTAACATAGACAGAGGGCCAGATGTGGGGGTAGTAACATAGACAGAGGGCCAGATGTGGGGGTAGTAACATAGACAGAGGGCCAGATGTGGGGGTAGTAACGTAGACAGAGGGCCAGAAGTGGGGATAGTAACGTAGACAGAGGGCCAGAAGTGGGGATAGTAACATAGACAGAGGGCCAGATGTGGGGATGGTAACGTAGACAGAGGGCCAGAAGTGGGGATAGTAACATAGACAGAGGGCCAGAAGTGTGGGAAGTAACACAGACAGAGGGCCAGACCTGGGGATAGTAACACAGACAGAGGGCCAGAAGTGGGGATACTAACATAGAAAGAACAGCCAGAAGTAGGGGTAGTAACACAGACAGAGGGCCAGAAGTGGGGGTACTAACACAGACAGAGGTTCAGACGTGTGGGTAGTAACACAGACAGAGGGCCAGACGTGGGGGTACTAACACAGACGGAGGGACAGAAGTGGGGGTACTAACACAGACAGAGGGCTAGACGTGGGGGTAGTAACACAGACAGAGGTTCAGGCGTGTGGGTAGTAACACAGACAGAGGGCTAGACGTGGGGGTAGTAACATAGATAAAGGGCAAGATTTGCGGGTAGTAACATACTGTAGACATATTTGTACTGTTGTTTGTGTGTCTGTTGTGTCATTAACAGCCTAGTTGATACGATGTCTTATCGATATGTTGCCAAACAAGCAGAGGCTATTAGAGCAGGAGCTGATGAAGGGAGAGAGAAGGAGAGAGAGAGAGAGAGAGAGGGATAGAGAGGGAGAGAGAGGGGGAGAGAGAGAGAGGGATAGAGAGGGAGAGAGAGGGAGAGAGAGAGAGAGAGAGGGAGAGAGAGGGGGAGAGAGAGGGAGAGAGGGATAGAGAGGGAGAGAGAGGGGGAGAGAGGGATAGAGAGGGAGAGAGAGGGAGAGAGGGAGAGAGGGATAGAGAGGGAGAGAGAGGGGAGAGAGAGAGAGAGAGAGAGGGAGAGAGAAGGAGAGAGAGGGAGAGAGGGAGAGATAGGGGGAGAGAGAGCTGATGAATGGATCCTGATTAGGGAGGAGGATATCACGACAACATAATTAAGACTTGGAACAGGGGAAATCAACACGCAAACAACCAATAAAATTCAAGGCAGTTGAAGTAAAAAAAAAAAAAATGTCCCAATACCTTGGCATCGGGTCTATGAACTGACATATAAAACAACAATTGACTCATCAAGTCATTAATTTAAATTTAAGCTACTATATAAAATACTTGCTACAAAAATAACCTCAATATGTGGGGCATTAAACAGTCATTCTTGTGCAGATTCTGTCACGAGGAAACAGTCAATAGAATATATTTTCTGGTACTGTCTACCTGTGGCTTGCTTTTGGAGTCAGGTCCAGGAATGATTGTTATGTCATAATATCAGGGTTCAGATGGAACTGCAAACTGTATTGTTAGGGGATCTGAAAAACCACCATCAGTCAATGAGAAATATCATTCTAGTCTTTTTAGTACAATATCAGTAGAAATGTTCTACATCAGCGTAACATGGAGGGATTTATTGCAAAAGGAAATATTAAAATGGCGTTATACTGGGAAAGATGGGTTGTTCTGTGGACATCGAAGGGTTGGAGTTAACATCAGAATGAATGGTGGATTGGCCGCTGTGGGTGAAAATCCAGCACTTGAAGAAAGAAGAAATTAAAAATATATGTATAATTATTTAACGACAGGTACTGTAGATGTGAGTTAAAATAGCTGTAGCAGTAGAATATTTATTGTCCGTTAGTTTACTCCAATCAGATTAGGATGGTAGGATCGTTAGTTTACTCCAATCAGGTTAGCATGGTAGGATCGTTAGTTTACTCCAATCAGGTTAGGGATGGTAGGATCATTAGTTTACTTCAATCTGGTTAGGGATGGTAGGATTGTTAGTTTACTCCAATCAGGTAAGGCCCTCGTCCATAGAAAAAAAAGAAAGTAAGGCCCGTGTCCATAGAGACACATACCAGCTCTACTGGTAGTACTGCTACTACCAGCAGTACTACACCTGCACCTGTCGACAACACAAGTTGCTCTGCTTCCACGAGCACATCCGATGGATACACACACACAATAGCATACGCAATATGCAGACACGTACACATGGATTTTGTACTGTATATACAGTTGAAGTTAGAATTTTACATACACTATTTTACATAGCCAAATACATTTAAACTCAGTTTTTCACAATTCCTGACATTTAATCCTAGTAAATATTCCCTGTCTTGGGTCAGATAGGATTACCACATTATTTTAAGAATGTGAAATGTGAAATGTTAGAATAATAGTAGAGATAATGGTAGAAATAATGATTTCTTTCAGCCTTTAATTCTTTCCCAAGGATGAACCAGACTTGTGAAGGTTTACAATTTTATTTCTGAGGTCTTGGCTGATTTCTTTTGATTTTCCCATGATGTCAAGCAAAGAGGCACTGAGTTTGAAGGTAGGCCTTGAAATACATCCACAGGTCACCTCCAATTGACTCAAATGATGTCAATTAGCCTATCAGAAGCTTCAAAGCCATGACATCATTTTCTGGAATTCTCCAAACTGTTTAAAGGCACAGTCAATTTAGTGTATGTAAAATTCTGACCCACTGGAATTGTGATACAGTGAATTATAAGTGAAATAATCTGCCTGTAAAAAATTGTTGTAAAAATGACTGTCAAGCATAAAGTAGATGTCCTAACCGACTTGCCAAAACTATAGTTTGTTAACAAGAAATTTGTGGAGTGGTTGAAAACCTATTAATGACTCCAACCTAAGTGTATGTAAACATTCATTTTTAATAAATGTATTGTATGTGTGTGGCAGGCTTTCAATGATGGCAAAAAACAACATTTGAGAGTGTGCTGACCCTGGTGCTAGAGGGGGTACGCAGTTGGAGGTTGAATGTTTGAAGGGGTACGGGACTATAAAGAGTTTGTGCCCACAGCCCTAGATAGACCATCAGGTAGCTCTACTCTGTTAAGAAAACAGAAAACCTACACTTCCACAGAGACACAGTAAAACACAGCATGGAACTGGGACAGAGAGAGCGACAGAGAGAGAGAGAGAGAGAGAGAGAGAGAGAGAGAGAGAGAGAGAGAGAGAGAGAGAGCGACAGAGAGAGAGAGAGAGAGAGAGAGAGAGAGAGAGAGAGAGAGAGAGAGAGAGAGAGAGAGAGAGAGAGAGAGAGAGAGAAGAGAGAGAGAGAGAGAGAGAGAGCGACAGAGAGATAGAGCGACCGGAGAAGAGAGAGCAACAAAGACAGAGCGACAGACAGAGAAAGCGACAGACAGAGAAAGCGACAGAGAGAGAAAGAGAGCGACAAAGAAAGAACAGCAAAGAGAGAGTGACAGAGAGAGAAAGCGACAGAGAGAGAAAGCGACAGAGAGAGAAAGAGAGCGACAAAGAAAGAACAGCAAAGAGAGAGTGACAGAGAGAGAAAGCGACAGAGAGAGAAAGCGACAGAGAGAGAGAGCGACAAAGAGAGAGCAACAAAGAGAGAGCAACAAAGAGAGAGCAACAGAGAGAGAGAGAGCGACAGAGAGAGAGCGACAGAGAGAGAAAGAGAGCAAAAGAGATTGAGTGAGAAAGAGAGAGAGAAGCAAGAGTAAAATAGAAAGAGAAAGGGATTGAAGGAGGCAGTAGATGACAAATGCAATTACTGCAATAACCATCTCACACGGTAAACTGAAGAGAAACCAAGCTGACATGGAAAAACACTGCAGCACACTATAAGAGGAGCAACGATAACTATCATAGGGTCACAGGAGGTTGGTGGCACCTTAATTGGGGAGGATGGGCTCATAGTAATGGCTGTAATGAAATAAATGGAATGGTATCCAGCTCATCAAACACATGATACAATTCCCTTCATCCCATTCCAGTCATTAATTGGAGCCGTCCTCCCCTAACCAGCCTCCTGTGAGCAGGGTTAGGAAGTTAACTGAAGTTCTAATTCCAATTTCTCTATGAGAAAGAATGGAATTGGAATTTCTTCCTGAATTGACTGAAATGGAATTGACCTAAACCCTGAACTCTAACCCTAACCTCTAGAGAGGACATTTGGGGACTTTCAGGGACATTTGGGGAAACAGATTAAGTGTACTCGGGTGTATTAGGGTGCATATACTAGAGGAAGTGTCCTTAACTTTGGAGCTTAGGTTGCAAATCTACTAGTTCAGTGTCCTTATCTTGAGAGCTTTGGGTGCATATCTACTATTTCAGTGTCCTTATTTTGAGAGGTTTGGTTGCATATCTACTAGCTCAGTGTTTACATTGAGAGGTTTGGTTGCATATCTACTAGCTCAGTGTTTACATTGAGAGGTTTGGTTGCATATCTACTAGCTCAGTGTTTACATTGAGAGGTTTGGTTGCATATCTACTAGCTCAGTGTTTACATTGAGAGGTTTGGTTGCATATCTACTGTCTCAGTGTCCTTACCTTGAGAGGTTTGGTTGCATATCTACTAGCTCAGTGTTTACATTGAGAGGTTTGGTTGCATACCTACTGTCTCAGTGTCCTTACCTTGAGAGGTTTGGGTGCATATCTACTAGCTCAGTGTTCTTACCTTGAGAGGTTTGGGTGCATATCTACTAGCTCAGTGTTTACATTGAGAGGTTTGGTTGCATACCTACTAGCTCAGTGTTTACCTTGAGAGGTTTGGTTGCATATCTACTAGCTCAGTGTCCTTACCTTGAGAGGTTTGGTTGCATACCTACTAGCTCAGTGTCCTTACCTTGAGAGGTTGGGTGCATATCTACTAGCTCAGTGTCCTTACCTTGAGAGGTTTGGGTGCATATCTACTAGCTCAGTGTCCTTACCTTGAGAGGTTTGGGTGCATATATACTAGCTCAGTGTCCTTACCTTGAGAGGTTTGGGTGCATATCTACTAGCTAAGTGTTTACATGGAGAGGTTTGGTTGCATATCTACTGTCTCAGTGTCCTTACCTTGAGAGGTTTGGGTGCATACCTACTAGCTCAGTGTTCTTACCTTGAGAGGTTTGGGTGCATATCTACTAGTTCAGTGTTCTTACCTTGAGAGGTTTGGGTGCATATCTACTAGCTCAGTGTTCTTACCTTGAGAGGTTTGGGTGCATATCTACTAGCTCAGTGTCCTTACCTTGAGAGGTTTGGGTGCATATCTACTAGCTAAGTGTTTACATTGAGAGGTTTGGTTGCATATCTACTGTCTCAGTGTCCTTACCTTGAGAGGTTTGGTTGCATATCTACTAGCTCAGTGTCCTTACCTTGAGAGGTTTGGTTGCATACCTACTAGCTCAGTGTCCTTACCTTGAGAGGTTTGGGTGCATATATACTAGCTCAGTGTCCTTACCTTGAGAGGTTTCGGTGCATATCTACTAGCTAAGTGTTTACATTGAGAGGTTTGGTTGCATATCTACTGTCTCAGTGTCCTTACCTTGAGAGGTTTGGTTGCATATCTACTAGCTCAGTGTCCTTACCTTGAGAGGTTTGGTTGCATACCTACTAGCTCAGTGTCCTTACCTTGAGAGGTTTGGGTGCATATATACTAGCTCAGTGTCCTTACCTTGAGAGGTTTCGGTGCATATCTACTAGCTCAGTGTCCTTACCTTGATAGGTTTGGGTGCATATCTACTAGCTCAGTGTCCTTACCTTGAGAGGTTTGGGTGCATATATACTAGCTCAGTGTTCTTACCTTGAGAGGTTTGGGTGCATATCTACTAGCTCAGTGTTCTTACCTTGAGAGGTTTGGGTGTATATCTACTAGCTCAGTGTCCTTACCTTGAGAGGTTTGGGTGCATATCTACTAGCTCAGTGTTCTTACCTTGAGAGGTTTGGGTGCATATCTACTAGCTCAGTGTCCTTACCTTGAGAGGTTTGGGTGCATATCTACTAGCTAAGTGTTCTTACCTTGAGAGGTTTGGGTGCATATCTACTAGCTAAGTGTTCTTACCTTGAGAGGTTTGGGTGCATATCTACTAGCTCAGTGTTCTTACCTTGAGAGGTTTGGGTGCATATCTACTAGCTAAGTGTTCTTACCTTGAGAGGTTTGGGTGCATATCTACTAGCTAAGTGTTCTTACCTTGAGAGGTTTGGGTGCATATCTACTAGCTAAGTGTTCTTACCTTGAGAGGTTTGGGTGCATATATACTTCTTGATCAAGGCATCAGTAGGCTGTGTGTAAAGGCTCAGAGCGTATTTGAGGGACTTGAGGTCAGGGCTCTTCTCAAGGAACGTCTTCTTCAGACCGTTTCCTCCGGCGTGGAAATATTGCTACGGAACAGAGAGAGAGAAAGGAAAAAAGAAAGAATGAAAGACAGAGCCACTTTATTCACTGTCTTCAGTCTTCAGACCAGAAGGAGAACAGACATAGTCAGTAAATTTAGCCTGCTTGTCTGTCCCGTAAAACAAAGATGCTGTATATGTATGTTAAAAGACTCCAGAGTGGCGCAGCGGTCGTAGGCACTGCATCTCAGTGCTAGAGGTGTCACTACAGACCCTGGTTTGATCCTGGGCTGTATCACAACCGGCTGTGATCGGGAGTCCCATAGGGCGGCGCACAATTGTCCCAGCGTTGTCCGGGTTATTAGGGGAGGGTTTTGTCTGGGTAGACCGTCATTGTAAAATAAGAATTTGTTTTTAACTGACTTGCCTAGTTAAATAAAGGTAAAATTAAAAAATGTATATATATGCAGACAGACTGTTGCTTTTTCTTTTCTGGGATAGTCACCTGTTGAAGTGTCCTAGAGGTAGGACTACTTTTTTAGAATTGTCCCCCCAGTTGAGCACCTGGTTACCCTTTTTGTTAAAGCTGTCCTGGAGTTTACTTGGGTAAGCTTTCATTCACCATATTCATTTTAATGTTGGTTCCTCAGATCAGATTGAAAACATACATGTTCATGTACCTTTAAGTCTTCTGACCAGACTGACTGTATAGGAGACTGTGTGGGAGAGATAATAAGCATGTTTTCTTATGTAACAGCTGTCAATCTGCTTGTTTAACAATACATCTTCCTCCCTCCTAAAGTCTGCTACTTGATCTCGGGTCCTCTGTCTTGCAAACACTCGACAACACCTTAGCCAGCTACACCACTGAAAAAGCTAGCAATTCAAGGCATTTCAATCTGAGGAGTGAGGTTACCAATCAAACTCGGGTACACTCAGACCAGATAGAACACGTACAGAGTTAATGTACTTTTCACATCTTCAGACCAGACTGCGTGGAAGACTGTGTGGGAGAGGTAATAACTATGTATGCTTATCCAGGCTGGCAGCAGTAGGCCTAATAAAAATGTACTCTGTACTGTTGCATTAAGACAGAGGATAATTGCTTAAAGTCCTGCCACATACACACACTCCACCCCCACACACACTCTCCACCTCACTGGAGTTCATGAGTTCATAGGGCATCCACCATTGGCTCTGGAACAAGAAAGTCATGTTCAGATATAATCCAGTCAGTGATGCATTATGGAATATCGGATACAGACTGAAAACAGGGGGTGAGTCAATGAGCCAAAGCTGCTCAGAGTAAATGATCCTAAGCGCTGTAGCTCTGTGTTCCAAATGACAAACTACTTCTGATCAAAAGTAGTGTCCTACATAGGGCATACAGTGTCATTTGTGACTAAGTTCTGTAGCTCTGCTGCCTCGGCAGAATAGGCACAACCTAGATTCACTCTGAAGATACCGTAGGTGTTGATGAGGGAAGAATGGCAGAGAAACCATCAAAGACATATCCAACACAACACCAACTCCAAGAGCTAGTCCACACAACACCAACTCCAAGAGCTAGTCCACACAACACCAACTCCAAGAGCTAGTCCACACAACACCAACTCCAAGAGCTAGTCCACACAACACCAACTCCAAGAGCTAGTCCACACAACACCAACTCCAAGAGCTAGTCCACACAACACCAACTCCAAGAGCTAGTCCACACAACACCAACTCCAAGAGCTAGCCCACACAACACCAACTCTAAGAGCTAGTCCACACAACACCAACTCCAAGAGCTAGTCCACACAACACTAACTCCAAGAGCTAGTCCACACAACACCAACTCCAAGAGCTAGTCCACACAACACCAACTCCAAGAGCTAGTCCACACAACACCAACTCCAAGAGCTAGTCCACACAACACCAACTCCAAGAGCTAGTCCACACAACTCCACGAGCTAGCCCACACAACACCAACTCCAAGAGCTAGCCCACACAACACCAACTCCAAGAGCTAGTCCACACAACACCAACTCCAAGAGCTAGTCCACACAACACTAACTCCAAGAGCTAGTCCACACAACACCAACTCCAAGAGCTAGTCCACACAACACCAACTCCAAGAGCTAGTCCACACAACACCAACTCCAAGAGCTAGTCCACACAACACTAACTCCAAGAGCAAGTCCACACAACACCAACTCCAAGAGCTAGTCCACACAACACTAACTCCAAGAGCTAGTCCACACAACACCAACTCCAAGAGCTAGTCCACACAACACCAACTCCAAGAGCTAGTCCACACAACACCAATTCCAAGAGCTAGTCCACACAACACCAACTCCAAGAGCTAGTCCACACAACACCAACTCCAAGAGCTAGTCCACACAACACCAACTCCAAGAGCTAGTCCACACAACTCCACGAGCTAGCCCACACAACACCAACTCCAAGATCTAGTCCACACAACACCAACTCCAAGAGCTAGTCCACACAACACCAACTCCAAGAGCTAGTCCACACAACACCAAGAGCTAGCCCACACAACACCAACTCCGAGAGCTAGCCCACACCACACAAACTCCAAGAGCTAGCCCACACAACACCAACTCCAAGAGCTAGTCCACACAACACCAACTCCAAGAGCTAGTCCACACAACTCCACGAGCTAGCCCACACCACACCAACTCCAAGAGCTAGTCCACACAACACCAAGTCCAAGAGCTAGTCCACACAACACCAACTCCAAGAGCTAGTCCACACAACACCAACTCCAAGAGCTAGTCCACACAACACCAACTCCAAGAGCTAGTCCACACAACTCCAAGAGATAGCCCACACCACACCAACTCCAAGAGCTAGTCCACACAACTCCAAGAGCTAGCCCACACCACACCAACTCCAAGAGCTAGCCCACACAACACCAACTCCAAGAGCTAGTCCACACAACACCAACTCCTAGAGCTGGTCCACACAACACCAACTCCAAGAGCTAGTCCACACAACTCCACGAGCTAGCCCACACCACACCAACTCCATGAGCTAGTCCACACAACACCAACTCCAAGAGCTAGTCCACACAACACCAACTCCAAGAGCTAGTCCACACAACACCAACTCCAAGAGCTAGTCCACACAACTCCACGAGCTAGCCCACACCACACCAACTCCAAGAGCTAGTCCACACAACACCAACTCCAAGAGCTAGTCCACACAACACCGACTCCAAGAGCTAGTCCACACAACACCAACTCCAAGATCTAGTCCACACAACACCAAATCCAAGAGCTAGTCCACACAACACCAACTCCAAGAGCTAGTCCACACAACACCAAGAGCTAGCCCACACAACACCAACTCCAAGAGCTAGCCCACACAACACCAACTCCAAGAGCTAGTCCACACAACACCAAGAGCTAGCCCACACAACACCAACTCCAAGAGCTAGTCCACACAACACCAACTCCAAGAGCTAGTCCACACAACACCAACTCCAAGAGCTAGTCCACACAACTCCAAGAGCTAGCCCACACCACACCAACTCCAAGAGCTAGTCCACACAACTCCAAGAGCTAGCCCACACCACACCAACTCCAAGAGCTAGCCCACACAACACCAACTCCAAGAGCTAGTCCACACAACACCAACTCCTAGAGCTAGTCCACACAACACCAACTCCAAGAGCTAGTCCACACAACTCCACGAGCTAGCCCACACCACACCAACTCCAAGAGCTAGTCCACACAACACCAACTCCAAGAGCTAGTCCACACAACACCGACTCCAAGAGCTAGTCCACACAACACCAAATCCAAGAGCTAGTCCACACAACACCAACTCCAAGAGCTAGTCCACACAACACCGACTCCAAGAGCTAGTCCACACAACACCAAATCCAAGAGCTAGTCCACACAACACCAACTCCAAGAGCTAGTCCACACAACACCAAGAGCTAGCCCACACAACACCAACTCCAAGAGCTAGCCCACACAACACCAACTCCAAGAGCTAGTCCACACAACTCCAAGAGATAGCCCACACCACACCAACTCCAAGAGCTAGTCCACACAACTCCAAGAGCTAGCCCACACCACACCAACTCCAAGAGCTAGTCCACACAACTCCAAGAGCTAGCCCACACCACACCAACTCCAAGAGCTAGCCCACACAACACCAACTCCAAGAGCTAGTCCACACAACACCAACTCCTAGAGCTAGTCCACACAACACCAACTCCAAGAGCTAGTCCACACAACTCCACGAGCTAGCCCACACCACACCAACTCCAAGAGCTAGTCCACACAACACCAACTCCAAGAGCTAGTCCACACAACACCAAATCCAAGAGCTAGTCCACACAACACCAACTCCAAGAGCTAGTCCACACAACACCAACTCCAAGAGCTAGTCCACACAACACCAAGAGCTAGCCCACACAACACCAACTCCAAGATCTAGTCCACACAACACCAACTCCAAGAGCTAGCCCACACAACACCAACTCCAACAGCTAGCCCACACAACACCAACTCCAAGAGCTAGTCCACACAACACCAAGAGCTAGCCCACACAACACCAACTCCAAGATCTAGTCCACACAACACCAACTCCATGAGCTAGTCTACACAACACCAACTCCAAGAGCTAGTCCACACATCACCAAGAGCTAGCCCACACAACACCAACTCTGAGAGCTAGCCCAAACAACACCAAATCCAAGAGCTAGTCCACACAACACCAAGAGCTAGCCCACACAACACCAACTCCAAGATCTAGTCCACACAACACCAACTCCAAGAGCTAGTCCACACAACACCAACTCCAAGAGCTAGTCCACACAACACCAACTCCAAGAGCTAGTCCACACAACACCAACTCCAAGAGCTAGTCCACACAACACCAAATCCAAGAGCTAGTCCACACAACTCCAAGAGCTAGCCCACACCACACCAACTCCAAGAGCTAGTCCACACAACTCCAAGAGCTAGCCCACACCACACCAACTCCAAGAGCTAGCCCACACAACACCAACTCCAAGAGCTAGTCCACACAACACCAACTCCTAGAGCTGGTCCACACAACACCAACTTCAAGAGCTAGTCCACACAACACCAAGAGCTAGCCCACACAACACCAAGAGCTAGCCCACACAACACCAACTCCAAGAGCTAGCCCACACAACACCAAGAGCTAGCCCACACAACACCAAGAGCTAGCCCACACAACACCAAGAGCTAGCCCACACAACACCAAGAGCTAGCCCACACAACACCAAGAGCTAGCCCACACAACACCAACTCCAAGAGCTAGCCCACACAACACCAAGAGCTAGCCCACACAACACCAAGAGCTAGCCCACACAACACCAAGAGCTAGCCCACACAACACCAACTCCAAGAGCTAGCCCACACAACACCAACTCCTAGAGCTGGGCCACACAACACCAACTTCAAGAGCTAGTCCACACAACACCAAGAGCTAGCCCACACAACACCAACAAAAACAGTGTAGCGGCAGTGTAGCCTAGTGGTTAGAGCGGTGCACTAGTAACCGGAAGTTTGCAAGTTGAAACCCCCGAGCTGACAAGGTACAAATCTGTCGTTCTGCCCCTGAACAGGCAGTTAACCCACTGTTCCTAGGCCGTCATTGAAAATAAGAATTTGTTCTTAACTGACTTGCCTAGTTAAATAAAGGTTAAAAAAAACATCAACAACAAAACATTTTTTTTGTCACATACACGGATATGTGTATCATATTATCATCTCACCACCACCTGAAAAATCACAGTCATTTCATGGGGAATCTATACTGGTTTTGCTTTTCGGCATTACATTTATCTCAAACCATTTAACACCATACAAATGTTCCCTCTTCAGAATTCCATTCCTTTTTGCTCCATTTCTTCCTCTCTGTCTCTTTCCTTCTCTCTCTATCCCTCTCTCCCTCCCTATTCATTTCTCTTCCTCCCTCTCTCTCTCTCTTGCCCTCTCTCTACCTCCACCTCCTCTCTCTCTATCTTCCCCTCCCCTCTCTCTACCGCCCCCATCTCCACCTCCCTCCTGCCCCTCTCTCTACCACCCTCCCACCCCTCTCTCCATCTCTCCTTGCCTCATTACTGAAGGCTTTAACCGTCTTTAACCACTCCTGCATTCAGCCTGTGTATCTCTGCTAGTCTCTCTCCCCCATCTCTCCCCCTCTCTTCCTTTAAGTCTTTAATCAGTCCTGCATTCAGCCTGTGTATCTCTGCTAGTCTCTCTCCCCCATCTCTCCCCCTCTCTTCCTTTAAGTCTTTAATCAGTCCTGCATTCAGCCTATGTATCTCTTCCACCAAAAGGTATTACTTAACTGTGATTGGCCAGAGTCTCCTGGAAGCATTACTGAACTCCTCTAATTGGACGTTCTCCTCGGAATACTGGTGGAGAGAATTCCACAGCATGACGGATCTAAACAGGGAGCTGGTGTCCATGGAGATGCAGGAATCAATTAGCTTCTGTTTCACGGCGCTGCGTTGAGTGTTCACACAGACCCCCGTCTGAGTCACAAATAGCACCCACAGGGCTCTGGTCAAAAGTACTGCACTATGTAGGGAATAGGGTGCCATTTGGACGCACTTACTGACTGCATCGACTCCTCTCAGCACCACTACTCCTCTTAAAGACCTTACAACCCTACTACCCTGTTAAAACAGTCACCACTCTACAATGATCCTTTAGGTAAACTCTCTTTACAACCCTACTACCCTGTTAAAACAGTCACCACTCTACAATGATCCTTTAGGTAAACTCTCTTTACAACCCTACTACCCTGTTAAAACCCTGTCCATCTCTCTTTGCTCAGCATTTCTATACAGAGACAGAGAAAGGTAAGCATGGATGGTTAGAGGGAGAAAGGAATGAGGGTAGGGATGGAAGGTGAAAGGGAGGCATGGATGGTTAGAGGGAGAAAGGAATGAGGGTAGGGATGGAAGGTGAAAGGGAGGCATGGATGGTTAGAGGGAGAAAGGAATGAGGGTAGGGATGGAAGGTGAAAGGGAGGCATGGATGGTTAGAGGGAGAAAGGAATGAGGGTAGGGATGGAAGGTGAAAGGGAGGCATGGATGGTTAGAGGGAGAAAGGAATGAGGGTAGGGATAGAAGGTGAAAGGGAGGCATGGATGGTTAGAGGGAGAAAGGAATGAGGGTAGGGATGGAAGGTGAAAGGGAGGCATGGATGGTTAGAGGGAGAAAGGAATGAGGGTATGGATGGAAGGTGAAAGGGAGGCATGGATGGTTAGAGGGAGAAAGGAATGAGGGTAGGGATGGAAGGTGAAAGGGAGGCATGGATGGTTAGAGGGAGAAAGGAATGAGGGTAGGGATGGAAGGTGAAAGGGAGGCATGGATGGTTAGAGGGAGAAAGGAATGAGGGTAGGGATGGAAGGTGAAAGGGAGGCATGGAGGGATGGAGGAGGCATGGATGGATTGAGAGAGGAATTGATGGTGGGATGGATGGCTGAAAGGGATGGAGGAAGGGAGGGATGGATGGTGGGTTAGACAGATGGAGGGGGGAGAGAGAGATAGATAGAGCGAAGGCTCTCCATTACCTTGATGGTGGGAAGGACAAGGTCCATGGCTGCACACTGTCTTGGTGTCAGGCTACGGGCTTCCTCTCTGATCACATGGTCCTAGAGCGGAGAGAATAGAAAGAGATGGAATCATCAAAACATGTTTCCATAACATTCCTCTTGGAGAGGACACACACACACACACACACACACACACACACACACACACACACACACACACACACACACACACACACACACACACACACACACACACACACACACACACACACACACACACACACACACACACACACACACACACACACACACACACACTACATTTCAGATGTTTGCATATGATAAGATTGCTATGTAAATTGTAATGGAAAACTGTAATTTATATGTTAATTTGAGGTATTATCAACAGTAAAAATTATAGAGCATTGTGGGAAAATTGCTGTATTTCAAAATTGCTGTATTTCAAATGGTATTGTAATTCCACCCAGAATACAGTACCATATGCTAAAAACAGTTTGACCCCTAGTGGGTACATGGTATAGTTGTTCCTTGCTTATTAACATATTTTTAAGCGTACTGTAATATATAAAATACATAATTTTACTCGCCACCGAGCTGCCTGTAAATTACTGTCAAATTCATGGCAACCCCTTTACTGTGTATTATTAATGTGGTTCCTGAGATGGTAAACACATTGTGAGATCTGATCATTTGATTCAGCAGGAGAATACAGCAAAACAGTACAGACAGCGACAGTAGAGTTGCTTGCAAATTGCTGGTCAACCATGGCATCACAGACACAATACTGTCTCCCTATCTTTCTGCTGTGCTTCTTGGAACATGAAATGAGACTAGTGACTGTGATCAAAGAGTGTGACTGTGGGAAGATCTTTTAATTTAGGAGCGGAGATACAGGGACTTCATTAAAAACATCTGTGTTACAGATGGATTGGAAAGCAACCACGATTACGTAATATGATAAAGACTTGGCCAGTTTAGTCATGGGTTTATAGCATGAAGTGAAGTTGCATGACTAGGGTAGGAGTGGGCTGTTTTAGCAGGGATGACCTCAATCTGGATGGAATCACTATGAGAACTAACCAACTAACACAGATCTACTGCTCTGGAGGATGTTGTGGACTGTGTGGGACTCTGACTTTTGATAATCACAACAGTGTGTGTGCATGTGTGTCTGTGTGTGTGTTTACTGTAGCTGTGGCTGTGCTCTGACGGACTAGAGATTGCAAAAACCCTGAACTACCCATTAAACTCTGTTTTTAACTTAACAGTCTCTCACTCGTTCTCTCTCTCTCTCTCTCTCTCTCTCTCTCTCTCTCTCTCTCTCTCTCTCTCTCTCTCTCTCTCTCTCTCTCTCTCTCTCTCTCTCTCTCTCTCTCTCACACACACACACACACACACACACACACACACACACACACACACACACACACACACACACACACACACACACACACACACACACACACACACACACACACACACACACACACACACACACACACACACACACACACACACACACACACACACACACACACACACACACACACACACAGTGTGCCCCAGACCTACCTTGAGTTTGGATAGCTGTCCCAGGTCCTTGGCAGCACTGAAAATCATCTGTGCTCCTTGCTGTGAGGAGAAAAGACAGTTAGGGTTATACCCTATATACACACCTTTTAAGCACTTTCATGCTGAATATAACGTGAAAGGAAGCACGAAGGTGGTACAGTAGAGGATGTTTTGTTTGTTTGTGTGTGTGTCTGTGTGTGTGTGCATGTGCGTGTGTGTGTGTGTTTAGACCAGAAGTGTCTGTGGGCTTGTTTAGACCAGAAGTGTCTGTGGGCATGTTTAGACCTGAAGTGTCTCTGGGCGTGTTTAGACCAGAAGTGTCTGTGGGTGTGTTTAGACCAGAAGTGTCTGTGGGCGTGTTTAGACCAGAAGTGTTTGTGGGCGTGTTTAGACCAGAAGTGTTTGTGGGCGTGTTTAGACCAGAAGTGTCTGTGTGTGTGTTTAGACCAGAAGTGTCTGTGTGTGTGTTTAGACCAGAAGTGTCTGTGTGTGTGTTTAGACCAGAAGTGTTTGTGGGCGTGTTTAGACCGGAAGTGTTTGTGGGCGTGTTTAGACCAGAAGTGTTTGTGGGCGTGTTTAGACCAGAAGTGTCTGTGTGTGTGTTTAGACCAGAAGTGTTTGTGGGCGTGTTTAGACCAGAAGTGTTTGTAGGCGTGTTTAGACCAGAAGTGTTTGTGGGCGTGTTTAGACCAGAAGTGTCTGTGTGTGTGTTTAGACCAGAAGTGTCTGTGTGTGTGTTTAGACCAGAAGTGTCTGTGTGTGTGTTTAGACCAGAAGTGTTTGTGGGCGTGTTTAGACCAGAAGTGTTTGTGTGTGTGTTTAGACCAGAAGTGTTTGTGGGCGTGTTTAGACCAGAAGTGTCTGTGTGTGTGTTTAGACCAGAAGTGTTTGTGGGCGTGTTTAGACCAGAAGTGTTTGTGTGTGTGTTTAGACCAGAAGTGTTTGTGGGCGTGTTTAGACCAGAAGTGTTTGTGTGTGTGTTTAGACCAGAAGTGTTTGTGTGTGTGTTTAGACCAGAAGTGTTTGTGTGTGTGTTTAGACCAGAAGTGTTTGTGGGCGTGTTTAGACCAGAAGTGTTTGTGGGCGTGTTTAGACCAGAAGTGTCTGTGGGCGTGTTTAGACCAGAAGTGTCTGTGGGTGTGTTTAGACCAGAAGTGTTTGTGGGTGTGTTTAGACCAGAAGTGTTTGTGGGCGTGTTTAGACCAGAAGTGTCTGTGTGTGTGTTTAGACCAGAAGTGTCTGTGTGTGTGTTTAGACCAGAAGTGTCTGTGTGTGTGTTTAGACCAGAAGTGTTTGTGGGCGTGTTTAGACCAGAAGTGTCTGTGTGTGTGTTTAGACCAGAAGTGTTTGTGGGCGTGTTTAGACCAGAAGTGTTTGTGTGTGTGTTTAGACCAGAAGTGTCTGTGTGTGTGTTTAGACCAGAAGTGTTTGTGGGCGTGTTTAGACCAGAAGTGTTTGTGTGTGTGTTTAGACCAGAAGTGTCTGTGTGTGTTTAGACCAGAAGTGTTTGTGTGTGTGTTTAGACCAGAAGTGTCTGTGTGTGTGTTTAGACCAGAAGTGTCTGTGTGTGTGTGTTTAGACCAGAAGTGTTTGTGGGCGTGTTTAGACCAGAAGTGTTTGTGGGCGTGTTTAGACCAGAAGTGTTTGTGTGTGTGTTTAGACCAGAAGTGTCTGTGTGTGTGTTTAGACCAGAAGTGTTTGTGGGCGTGTTTAGACCAGAAGTGTCTGTGGGTGTGTTTAGACCAGAAGTGTTTGTGGGCGTGTTTAGACCAGAAGTGTCTGTGGGTGTGTTTAGACCAGAAGTGTTTGTGGGCGTGTTTAGACCAGAAGTGTCTGTGTGTGTGTTTAGTCCAGAAGTGTCTGTGTGTGTGTTTAGACCAGAAGTGTCCACAAGAATAGTAAAACATTTTCTTTTGACCAACTGGGGACATTTTGTTGGTCCCCACAAGGTCAAATTATATTTCTAGGAGGTTTATAGTTCAGGTTAGAATTAGTGTTAGGGTTAAGTTTAGGGTTAGGGTTAAGGTTAGATTTTGAGGTAAAGGTTAGGGTTGTGGTTAGGGGTTAGGGAAAATATAATTTGGATCAGGACAGAATTGTGTCCCCCCACAAGGTTAGATATACAAGAGTGTGTTGCCAGTGTTGCCTGTTGGAAAAGAAGGCTTGCCTTTTCATTCCTCTATCCAGGCTTCACTAACATTTCCTGCATGATTGACACATAAAGAGAGAAGGAGACACCATCTTGTCCGGACTTTGTAAATATCCTCTTTTGTACATATTTGTGTGTGGGAGTGTGTCGGTGTGTGCACATTTACAGACTAGAGGATATTCCAGCCTGAGATAGGCAACCCTGGTCATGGAGTGTTGCAGATACTGTACTGTAGTGATTTTTCAGTTAGAAAGGTTTTTTGTTTCAGTCCTGGGAGACCAGATAGTAGGTAGAATTGAGCCCAGCTCTGATATTGGCCAATTATCTCATTTGGGTCCTGCTGGGGGGAAGTAAACACTTCAGTACCTGTAGCTCTCCAGAACCACAGCTACCTACTTCTGCTCCAGTGTAAGAGGTTCTCCCATCATGGTTAGAATAGTTTCATGGCTTACAGTGGTCATTGAGAGGTGTGAGGACTATCTGCCTCTCCGTGGTGATGTGCGTGTGTGTGTGTGTGTGTGTGTGTGTGTGTGTGTGTGTGTGTGTGTGTGTGTGTGTGTGTGTGTGTGTGTGTGTGTGTGTGTGTGTGTGTGTGTGTGTGTGTGTGTGTGTGTGTGTGTGTGTGTGTGTGTGTGTGTGTGTTTATATATATCATCTTACAGTCTGGCAATTGAGAGGCGGTAAGACTATCATTCTCTCAATGGTGTTGAATATGTGTTTGGTGTGTGTGTGTGTTTATATATATCATCTTACAGTCTGGCAATTGAGAGGCGGTAAGACTATCATTCTCTCAATGGTGTTGAATATGTGTTTGGTGTGTGTGTGTGTGTGTTTATATATATCATCTTACAGTCTGGCAATTGAGAGGCGGTAAGACTATCATTCTCTCAATGGTGTTGAATATGTGTTTGGTGTGTGTGTGTTTGGTGTGTATAACATAGCATCTTACATTCTGGTCATTGAGAGGTGGTAAGACTATCATTCTCTCAATAGTGATGATGACGATCTTCCACAGTTCCTTCAGGACTCGTTTCAACACCGTCTTCTCACAGATCTTTGCAAATAAAATCAAACTGCAAAGCAGAGCAGAGCAGAGACAGAGTGGAACAGAGCAGAGAGAGACAGAGCAGAGAGAGAGAGAGGAACAGAGCAGAGAGACAGAGCAGAGAGACAGAGCAGAGAGAGACAGAGCAGAGCGAGACAGAGCAGAGCGAGACAGAGCAGAGAGACAGAGCAGAGAGACAGAGCAGAGAGACAGAGCAGAGAGAGACAGAGCAGAGCGAGACAGAGCAGAGAGACAGAGCAGAGAGACAGAGCAGAGAGACAGAGCAGAGAGAGACAGAGCAGAGAGACAGAGCAGAGAGACAGAGCAGAGAGAGACAGAGCAGAGCAGAGCAGAGCAGAGCAGAGACAGAGCAGAGCAGAGCAGAGAGACAGAGCAGAGCAGAGACAGAGGGGAACAGAGCAGAGAGACAGAGCAGAGAGAGACAGAGCAGAGAGAGACAGAGCAGAGACAGAGCAGAGAGACAGAGCAGAGAGAGACAGAGCAGAGCAGAGAGACAGAGCAGAGAGAGACAGAGCGGAGAGAGACAGAGATAGAGATAGAGATAGAGACCGAGACAGAGCAGAGACAGAGCAGAGCCAACAGTCTAAGTCAGATGTAAAACCACAGCAGAAACACAATCATTAGACTTTCAAATCAACATTTTTGAGATGTTTTGAGACCTCTATAGTAGTCTCATGTCAAGATGAAACCCCATCTCACGACATCTGTTGTGTAGATTCAGCTATATGCCTCCAGCCCAAAAATAAAAATAGAGTAAACCAGGAAAAACAGGGAATTAGACAGTGCTTATCTTTTCAATTTATTTGTGATGAAGGCATATAGCTGGATTTACACAACGGACGTTGTGTGATACGTTTTCATCTAGAACTTTCATTTATGAATGAAATGTCCCTTTAACAACGTTACAGATACGTCACATACGTCACAGGGCCTATAGGAAGACACCAGGATCAAACACAATCAAGGGTGAAGTTCAAAAGCCATGATATGTGGAATAAATGCATCAGCTTCACGTGATAATCCCAGTGAACGGAAAACCTTGGTTGAGGATTTCGTTTAGCATATTATTAAGAGGATTCTACCGTAATAACCCATTGGCCTCGATGTTGCCATGAGGGTCTGAGAGAGAATCACACAGCTTATGCACGCACACACGCACGCACGCACGCACGCACGCACGCACGCACGCACGCACGCACGCACGCACGCACGCACGCACGCACACACACACACACACACACACACACACACACACACACACACACACACACACACACACACACACACACACACACACACACACACACACACACACACACACTACATTTCAGATGTTTGCATATGATAAGATTGCAATTCTGGAGCGGCATCCACCATCATCAACAAAACACCACATTATGGAATTTCTTGTGGAAGAATGGTATCGTATTCCTCCAATAGAGTTCTGGACACTTTATGAATCTATGCAAGGTGCATTGAAGTTGTTCTGGCTCGTGGTGGCCCAACACCCAAAGCTCCTCTAGGATAATGGCCACATGCATTCTGACACCTACTGAGTCTCACAATATGAATCCTCAGTAACTCCATGGTGAAAACAAACACCTACTTTTTATCCAGGAGTTGCATGAGGATTTACTAACCTCTCAACTAACGGTTACTAACCCAACCCTCTCACTTCTTGGATAACTGGTTAACTGACCCAAAGCTCCAACCTCTAGGCTAACTGGTTAACTAACCCAAAGCTCCAACCTGTAGGCTAACTGGTTAACTGACCCAAAGCTCCAACCTCTAGGCTAACTGGTTAACTGACCTAAAGCTCCAACCTCTAGGCTAACTGGTTAACTGACCCAAAGCTCTAAACTCTAGGATACCTGATTAACTGACCCAAAGCTCTAAAATCTAGGATGACTGATTAACTAAACCAAAACTCCAAACTCTAGGATAACTGTTTAACTAACCCAAAGCTCCAAACTCTAGACTAACTGGTTAACCAAAGTGCCAACCTCTAGGTTAACCAGTTAACTAACCCAAAGCTCCAACTTCTAGGATAACTGGTTAACTAACCCAAAGCTTCAACCTCTAGGATAACTGGTTAACTTACTCAAAGCTCGTTTAGGATAACTAGTTAACTAACTCAAAGCTCAAACCTCTGGATAACTGGTTAACTAACTCAAAGCTCCTCTAGGATAACTGGTTAACTAACTCAACGCTCCTCTAGGATAACTGGTTAACTAACCCAAAAACTCCTCTAGGATTACTGGTTAACTAACTCAAAGCTCCAACCTCTAGAATAACTGGTTAACTAACTCTAAGCTCCTCTAGGATTAACTGGTTAACTAACTCAACGCTCCTCTAGGATAACTGGTTAACTAACTCAAAACTCCTCTAGGATTAACTGGTTAACTAACTCAAAGCTCCTCTAGGATAACTGGTTAACTAACTCAAAGCTCCTCTAGGATAACTGGTTAACTAACTCAAAACTCCTCTAGGATTAACTGGTTAACTAACTCAAAGCTCCTCTAGGATAACGGCCACATGCATTCTGACACCTACTGAGTCTCACAATATGAATCCTCAGTAACTCCATGGTGAAAACAAACACCTACTTTTTATCCAGGAGTTGCATGAGGGTTTACTAACCCCTCAACTAACGGTTACTAACCCAACCCTCTCACTTCTTGGCTAACTGGTTACCTCAATGTTAACTCAAGGGTGTAAACAGAAAGCTACTATTTATCCAGGAGATACATGGATACGCTACTGGATGCTAACCTGTAAGCCAGCTGATAATATGCCTATATGGACCTACTATTTATCCAGGAGATACATGGATACGCTACTGGATGCTAACCTGTAAGCCAGCTGATAATATGCCTATATGGACCTACTATTTATCCAGGAGATACATGGATACGCTACTGGATGCTAACCTGTAAGCCAGCTGATAATATGCCGATAGGGACCTACTTTTTATCCAGGAGATACATGGATACGCTACTGGATGCTAACCTGTAAGCCATCTGATAATATGCCTATATGGACCTACTATTTATCCAGGAGATACATGGATACGCTACTGGATGCTAACCTGTAAGCCATCTGATAATATGCCGATAGGGACCTACTATTTATCCAGGAGATACATGGATACGCTACTGGATACTAACCTGTAAGCCATCTGATAATATGCCGATAGGGACCTACTTTTTATCCAGGAGGTCCATGAGTGGTCTGAGGACAGTCTCAGCATCCATGGCAGCGTTGCTCTTCCCTGCAGCACTCCCCTTCATCTGGACTAATTCCTGGTTCATCTGCTTTACACAGTCCTCAATCACCGGTTTGAAACTGGATAGGGAAATAACACAGGGTTAGCACAGATACACACATACCACAGATACACACAGACCACAGATACACACAGACCACAGATACACACATACCACAGATACACACAGACCACAGATACACACAGACCACAGATATACACATACCACAGATACACACATACCACAGATACACACAGACCACAGATACACACAGACCACAGATACACACATACCACAGATACACACAGACCACAGATACACACAGACCACAGATACACACATACCACAGATACACACAGACCACAGATACACACAGACCACAGATATACACATACCACAGATACACACATACCACAGATACACACAGACCACAGATACACACAGACCACAGATACACACATACCACAGATACACACAGACCACAGATACACACAGACCACAGATACACACAGACCACAGACCACAGATAAACACAGACCACAGATACACACAGTCCACAGATACATACATACCACAGATACACACATGCCACAGATACACACAGACCACAGATACACACAGACCACAGATACACACAGACCACAGATACACACAGACCACAGACCACAGATAAACACAGACCACAGATACACACAGACCACAGATACATACATACCACAGATACACACATACCACAGATACACACAGACCACAGATACACACAGACCACAGATACACACATACCACAGATACACACAAACCACAGATACACACAGACCACAGATACACACATACCACAGATACACACAGACCACAGATACACACAGACCACAGATACACACATACCACAGATACACACAGACCACAGATACACACAGACCACAGATATACACATACCACAGATACACACATACCACAGATACACACAGACCACAGATACACACAGACCACAGATACACACATACCACAGATACACACAGACCACAGATACACACAGACCACAGATACACACAGACCACAGATACACACACACCACAGACCACAGATAAACACAGACCACAGATACACACAGTCCACAGATACATACATACCACAGATACACACATGCCACAGATACACACAGACCACAGATACACACAGACCACAGATACACACAGACCACAGATACACACATACCACAGATACACACAGACCACAGATACACACAGACCACAGATACACACATGCCACAGATACACACAGACCACAGATACACACAGACCACAGATACACACAGACCACAGATACACACAGACCACAGACCACAGATAAACACAGACCACAGATACACACAGACCACAGATACATACATACCACAGATACACACATACCACAGATACACACAGACCACAGATACACACAGACCACAGATACACACATACCACAGATACACACAGACCACAGATACACACAGACCACAGATACACACATACCACAGATACACACAGACCACAGATACACACATACCACAGATACACACAGACCACAGATACACACAGACCACAGATACACACAGACCACAGATACACACAGACCGAATATATACACAGACCACAGATACACACATACCACAGATACACACAGACCACAGATACACACAGACCACAGATACACACAGACCACAGATACACACAGACCACAGATATACACAGACCACAGATACACACATACCACAGATACACACATACCACAGATACACACATACCACAGATACACACAGACCACAGATACACACAGACCACAGATACACACATGCCACAGATACACACAGACCACAGATACACACATACCACAGATACACACAGACCACAGATACACACAGACCACAGATACACACATGCCACAGATACACACAGACCACAGATACACACAGACCACAGATACACACAGACCACAGATACACACAGACCACAGACCACAGATAAACACAGACCACAGATACACACATACCACAGATACATACATACCACAGATACACACAGACCATAGATACACACAGACCACAGACAGGGAAATAACACAGGGTTAGGACAGATACACACATACCACAGATACACACATACCACAGATACACACAGACCACAGATACACATAGACCACAGATACACACAGAGGACAGATGCACACAGAGCACAGATATACACAGACACACACATACCACAGATACACACAGACCACAGATATACACAAACACACACAGACCACAGATACACACAGACCACAGATACATACATACACACATACCACAGATACACACAGACCACAGATACACGCAGACCACAGATACACACAGACCACAGATATACACATACCACAGATACACACAAAGACCACAGATACACACAGACCACAGATACACACAGACCACAGATACACACAGACCACAGATACACACATACCACAGACAGGGAAATAACACAGGGTTAGGACAGATACACACATACCACAGATACACACAGACCACAGATACACATAGACCACAGATACACACAGAGGACAGATGCACACAGAGCACAGATATACACAGACACACACATACCACAGATACACTCAGACCACAGATATACACAGACACACACAGACCACAGATACACACAGACCACAGATACATACATACACACATACCACAGATACACACAGACCACAGATATACAGATTACACGAAGACCACAGATACACACAGACCAGAGATACACACAAACCACAGATACACACAGACTACAGATACACACAAACCACAAATACACACCGACCACAGATACACACAGACACACACAGACCACAGATATACAGACACACACAGACCACATATACACACAGACCACAGAGACACACAGACCACAGATATACAGACACACACAGACCGCAGATACACACAGACGCACACAGATCACAGATACACACAGACGCACACAGACCACAGATACACACAGACCACCGATATACACAGACCACAGATACACACAGACCACAGATACACGCAGACCACAGATACACACAGAGCACAGATGCACACAGAGCACAGATATACACAGACACACACAGACCATAGAGACACACAGACCACAGATATACAGACACACACAGACCGCAGATACACACAGACGCACACAGACCACAGATACACACAGACGCACACAGACCACAGATACACACATACCACAGATACACACAGACCACAGATACACACAGACCACAGATATACACAGACCACAGATACACACATACCACAGATACACACATACCACAGATACACACCGACCACAGATACACACAGACCACAGATACACACATACCACAGATATACAGACACACACAGACCACAGATACACACAGACCACAGATACACACAGACCACAGATACACACAGACCATAGATACACACAGACCACAGACAGGGAAATAACACAGGGTTAGGACAGATACACACATACCACAGATACACACATACCACAGATACACACAGACCACAGATACACATAGACCACAGATACACACAGAGGACAGATGCACACAGAGCACAGATATACACAGACACACACATACCACAGATACACACAGACCACAGATATACACAAACACACACAGACCACAGATACACACAGACCACAGATACACGCAGACCACAGATACACACAGACCACCGATATACACAGACCACAGATACACACAGACCACAGATACACGCAGACCACAGATACACACAGAGCACAGATGCACACAGAGCACAGATATACACAGACACACACAGACCATAGAGACACACAGACCACAGATATACAGACACACACAGACCGCAGATACACACAGACGCACACAGACCACAGATACACACAGACGCACACAGACCACAGATACACACATACCACAGATACACACAGACCACAGATACACACAGACCACAGATATACACAGACCACAGATACACACATACCACAGATACACACATACCACAGATACACACCGACCACAGATACACACAGACCACAGATACACACATACCACAGATATACAGACACACACAGACCACAGATACACACAGACCACAGATACACACAGACCACAGATACACACAGACCATAGATACACACAGACCACAGACAGGGAAATAACACAGGGTTAGGACAGATACACACATACCACAGATACACACATACCACAGATACACACAGACCACAGATACACATAGACCACAGATACACACAGAGGACAGATGCACACAGAGCACAGATATACACAGACACACACATACCACAGATACACACAGACCACAGATATACACAAACACACACAGACCACAGATACACACAGACCACAGATACACGCAGACCACAGATACACACAGACCACAGATATACACATACCACAGATACACACAAAGACCACAGATACACACAGACCACAGATACACACAGACCACAGATACACACAGACCACAGATACACACATACCACAGACAGGGAAATAACACAGGGTTAGGACAGATACACACATACCACAGATACACACATACCACAGATACACACAGACCACAGATACACACATACCACAGATATACAGACACACACAGACCACAGATACACACAGACCACAGATACACACAGACCACAGATACACACAGACCATAGATACACACAGACCACAGACAGGGAAATAACACAGGGTTAGGACAGATACACACATACCACAGATACACACATACCACAGATACACACAGACCACAGATACACATAGACCACAGATACACACAGAGGACAGATGCACACAGAGCACAGATATACACAGACACACACATACCACAGATACACACAGACCACAGATATACACAAACACACACAGACCACAGATACACACAGACCACAGATACATACATACACACATACCACAGATACACACAGACCACAGATACACGCAGACCACAGATACACACAGACCACAGATATACACATACCACAGATACACACAAAGACCACAGATACACACAGACCACAGATACACACAGACCACAGATACACACAGACCACAGATACACACATACCACAGACAGGGAAATAACACAGGGTTAGGACAGATACACACATACCACAGATACACACAGACCACAGATACACATAGACCACAGATACACAGAGAGGACGAGATGCACACAGAGCACAGATATACACAGACACACACATACCACAGATACACTCAGACCACAGATATACACAGACACACACAGACCACAGATACACACAGACCACAGATACATACATACACACATACCACAGATACACAAAGACCACAGATATACAGATTACACGAAGACCACAGATACACACAGACCAGAGATACACACAAACCACAGATATACAGATTACACGAAGACCACAGATACACACAGACCAGAGATACACACATACCACAGATACACACAGACTACAGATACACACAAACCACAAATACACACCGACCACAGATACACACAGACACACACAGACCACAGATATACAGACACACACAGACCACATATACACACAGACCACAGAGACACACAGACCACAGATATACAGACACACACAGACCGCAGATACACACAGACGCACACAGATCACAGATACACACAGACGCACACAGACCACAGATACACACAGACCACCGATATACACAGACCACAGATACACACAGACCACAGATACACGCAGACCACAGATACACACAGAGCACAGATGCACACAGAGCACAGATATACACAGACACACACAGACCACAGAGACACACAGAGCACAGATATACAGACACACACAGACCGCAGATACACACAGACGCACACAGACCACAGATACACACAGACGCACACAGACCACAGATACACACAGACCACCGATATACACAGACCACAGATACACACAGACCACAGATACACGCAGACCACAGATACACACAGAGCACAGATGCACACAAACCACAGATACACACAGACTACAGATACACACAAACCACAAATACACACCGACCACAGACCACAGATATACAGACACACACAGACCACATATACACACATACCACAGAGACACACAGACCACAGATATACAGACACACACAGACCGCAGATACACACAGACACACACAGACCATAGATACACACAAATAAAGACACACACAGAACCCCCCCCACACACACACACACCTGGAGCCGAAGACTGCACTGAGCTCATCCAGCACGGTGTTGAGTTTGTTCTGCAGTTCTTTCAGTAGTTCACTGGCCTCAGCATCCAGCTGCAACAGTAACAGGCAGGGAGATGCCCATAATTAGCTGCTACATCAATACAGCATTATATCAATATCACTATTCATCTCCATTATATCACTAACACTATACATCTCCACTATATCACTAACACTATACATCTCTACTATATCACTAACACTATACATCTCTACTATATCACTAACAGTATACATCTCCATTATATCACTAACACTATACATCTCCATTATATCACTAACACAATACATCTCTACTATATCACTAACAGTATACATCTCTACTATATCACTAACACTATACATCTCTACTATATCACTAACAGTATAAATCTCTACTATATCACTATCACTATACATCTCCACTATATCACTAACACTATACATCTCTACTATATCACTAACACTATACAACTCCATTATATCACTAACACTATACATCTCCACTATATCGCTAACACTATACATCTCTACTATATCGCTAACACTATACATCTCCACTATATCACTAACACTATAAATCTCCACTATATCACTAACAGTATACATCTCCACTATATCACTAACACTATACATCTCTACTATATCACTAACACTATACATCTCCAACACTATACATCTCCACTATATCGCTAACACTATACATCTCCACTCTATCACTAACACTATAAATCTCCACTATATCACTAACACTATACATCTCCACTATATCACTAACACTATACATCTCTACTATATCACTAACACTATACATCTCCAACACTATACATCTCCACTATATCGCTAACACTATACATCTCTGCTATACCACTAACACTATACATCTCCACTATATAACGAACACTATACATCTCCAATATATCACTAACACTATACATCTCCAATATATCACTAACACTATACATCTCCACTATATCACTAACACTATACATCTCCACTATATCACTAACACTATACATCTCCATTATATCACTAACACTATACATCTCCATTATATCACTAACACTATACATCTCTACTATATCACTAACAGTATAAATCTCTACTATATCACTAACACTATATATCTCCACAATATCACTAACACTATACATCTCTACTATATCACTAACAGTATACATCTCTACTATATCACTAACACTATACATCTCTACTATATCACTAACAGTATAAATCTCTACTATATCACTATCACTATACATCTCCACTATATCACTAACACTATACATCTCTACTATATCACTAACACTATACATCTCCATTATATCACTAACACTATACATCTCTACTATATCACTAACACTATACATCTTCAACATATCACTAACACTATACATCTCTACTATATCACAAACACTATACATCTCCACTATATCACTAACACTATACATCTCTACTATATCACTAACACTATACATCTTCAACATATCACTAACACTATACATCTCTACTATATCACAAACACTATACATCTCCACTATATCACTAACACTATACATCTCCACTATATCACTAACAGTATACATCTCTACTATATCACTAACACTATACATCTCCACTATATCACTAACAGTATACATCTCTACTATATCACTAACACTATACATCTCTACTATATCACTAACACTATACATCTCTACTATATCACTAACACTATACATCTCCACTATATCACTAACACTATACATCTCCATTATATCACTAACAGTATACATCTCTACTATATCACTAACACTATACATCTCCACTATATCACTAACACTATACATCTCCATTATATCACTAACAGTATACATCTCCAATATATCACTAACACTATACATCTCCACTATATCACTAACACTATAAATCTCTACTATATCGCTAACACCATACATCTCTACTATACCACTAACACTATACATCTCCAATATATCACTAACACTATACATCTCCATTATATTACTAACACTATACATCTCCATTATATCACTAACACTATACATCTCTACTATATTGCCAACACTATACATCTCCACTATATCGCTAACACTATACATCTCCACTATATTGCTAACACTATACATCTCTACTATATCACTAACACTATACATCTCTACTATATCACTAACACTATACATCTCCACTATATCACTAACACTATATATCTCCACTATATCACCAACACTATACATCTCCACTATATCACTAACACTATACATCTCCACTATATCACTAACACTATACATCTCCATTATATCACTAACATTATACATCTCTACTATATCACTAACCCTATACATCTCCATTATATCACCAACACTATACATCTCCACTATATCACTAATAGGGTGTAGAGAATAGGGTGCCATTTGAAGGCAGCATAAAGGTGTTTTAGGGCAGGTTTGGTGGAGATATATAGATCCCCTACCCTCTGAATGTGTTTTAGAGCAGGTTTGGTGGAGATATATAGATCCCCTACCCCCTGAATGTGTTTTAGAGCAGGTTTGGTGGAGACAATAGATCCCCTACCCCCTGAATGTGTTTTAGAGCAGGTTTGGTGGAGATATATAGATCCCCTACCCTCTGAATGTGTTTTAGAGCAGGTTTGGTGGAGACAGATAGATCCCCAACCCCCTGAATGTGTTTTAGGGCAGGTTTGGTGGAGACAATAGATCCCCAACCCTCTGAATGTGTTTTAGTGCAGGTTTGGTGGAGACAGATAGATCCCCAACCCGCTAAAGGTGTTTTAGAGGGGAGATCTAATCTATCTGGGTGTGATGGTCTCATCGTCACTCAGTCAGCTCACAGGACCCAGCTTCCCAACTCTACTCTCTGATAGTCAGTCAAGTACATGGTTAGTACGAGAAGCACATGTTGTGTCACCATGTCAGGAGGAGAGGACACTTGGTGCATCCTAAATGTTCCCTATGTAGTACAATATGGGTCCTGGTCAAAAGTAGTGCACTACTGTCTGTAGGGAATAGGGTGTAATTTGGGATATAACATCTATAGGGCCTGTCTGTGTATTCCAGGGTGTACTGAAAAGAGAACAGAGGGGCAGACAGCGTCATTTAGAATGACTAAAGACTTTCTGACTGGTCTGCTCTGACTGGCCTGCTCCTTGAGGCGTTTAAGTCTACTCTATAGATCCTACAATTCACCAGTTACATTGCCACTTATTCTGCAAACATAAGTGTGTGTGTGTGTGTGTGTTGTTTGTGTTTTGTGTATTGATGCTGTGTGTATAGTGGAGAGTGGTAGCTGTTTCAGGCCTGGTCCCTGAGACAGATATGGGATGAAAGCTAGCTGCTCCATGTGCATGACAGGTCATCACATTAAATCAAATCAAATGTTATTAGTCACATGCGCCGAATACAACAGGTCACCTTACAGTGAAATGCTTCACGACGAGCCCCTAAACCAACAAAGCAGTAAAAAAATATGTATATGAAAAAATAAATAAAAGTAACATGTAATTAAAGAGAAGCAGTAAAGTAACAATAGCGAGACTATATACAGGGGGGTACCGTTACAGAGTCAATGTGTGGGGGCACAGGTTTGTCAAGGTAATTGAGGTAATATGTACATGTAGTTAGAGTTATCAAAGTGACTATGCATAGATGATAACAACAGAGAGCAGCAGTGGTGTAAGAGGGGGGGCAATACAAATAGTCCGGGTAGCCTTTTGATTAGATGTTCAGGAGTCTTATGGCTTGGGAGTAGAAGCTGTTTAGAAGCCTCTTGGACCTAGACTTGGCACTCCGGTACCGTTTGCTGTGCGGTAGCAGAGAAAACAGTCTATGACTAGGGTGGCTGGAGTCTTTGACAATTTTTTGGCCCTTCCTCTGACACCTCCTGGTATAGAGGTCCTGGAAGGCAGGAAGCTTGTCGCCAGTGAAGTCCTGGGCCGTACGGACTACCCACTGTAGTTTCTTGCGCTCAGAGTCCGAGCAGTTGCCATACCAGACAGTGATGCAACCAGTCAGGATGCTCTTGACGGTGCAGCTGTAGAACCTTTTGAGGATCTGAGGACCCATGCCAAATCTTTTCAGTCTCCTGAGGGGATTAGGTTTTGTCATGCCCTCTTCACAACTGTCTTGGTGTGCTTGGACCATGGTAGTTTGTTGGTGATGTGGACACCAAGGAACTTGAAGCTTTCAACCTGCTCCACTACAGCCCTGTCGATGAGAATGGGGGCATGCTCGGTCCTCTTTTTCTTGTAGTCCACAATCATCTCCTTTGTCTTGATCACGTTGAGGGAGAGGTTGTTGTCCTGGCACAACATGGCCAGGTCTCTGACCTCCTCCCTATAAGCTGTCTCATCCTTGTCGGTGATCATGCTTACCACTGTTGTGTCATCAGCAAACTTAATAATGGTGTTGGAGTCGTGCCTGGCCATGCAGTCATGAGTGAACAGGGAGTACACGAGGGGACTGAACACGCACCCGTGAGAAGCCCCTGTGTTCAGGATCAGCATGGTGGATGTGTTGTTACCTACCCTTACAACCTGGGGGCGGCCCGTCAGGAAGTCCAGGATCCAGTTGCAGAGGGAGGTGTTTAATCCCAGGGTCCTTAGCTATTGATGAGCTTTGAGGACACTATGGTGTTGAACGCTGAGCTGTAGTCAATGAATAGCATTCTCACATACAGTGATGCAAAAATATATTTGATCCTCTGCTGATTTTGTGCGTTTGCCCACTGACAAATAAATGATCAGTCTATCATTTTAATGGTAGGTTTATTTGAACAGTGAGAGACAGAATAACAAAAAAATCCAGAAAATCGCATGTCAAAAATGTTATAAATTGATTTGCATTTTAATGAGGGAAATAAGTATTTGACCCCTCTGCAAAACATGACTTAGTACTTGGTGGCAAAACCCTTGTTGGCAATCACAGAGGTCAGACGTTTCTTGTCATTGGCCACCAGGTTTTCACACATCTCAGGAGGGATTTTGTCCCACTCCTCTTTGCAGATCTTCTCCAAGTCATTAAGGTTTTGAGGCTGACGTTTGGCAACTCGTACCTTCAGCTCCCTCCACAGATTTTCAATGGGATTAAGGTCTGGAGACTGGCTAGGCCACTCCAGGACCTTAATGTGCTTCTTCTTGAGCCACTCCTTTGTTGCCTTGGCTGTGTGTTTTGGGACATTGTCATGCTGGAAAATGCATCCACCCATGTGCAATGCCCTGGCTAAGGGAAGGAGGTTCTCACCCAAGATTTGATGGAACATGGCCCTGTCCATCGTCCCTTTGATGCGGTGAAGTTGTCCTGTCTTAGCACCCCCAAAGCATAATGTTTCCAGCTCCATGTTTGATGGTGGGGATGGTGTCTTGGGGTCATGGGCAGCATTCCTCCTCCTCCAAACACAGAGAGTTGAGTTGATGCCAAAGAGCTCCATTTTGGTCTCATCTGACCACAACACTTTCATCCAGTTGTCCTCTGAATCATTCAGATGTTCATTGTCAAACTTCAGATGGGCATGTATATGTGCTTTCTTGAGCAGGGGGACCTTTCGGGCGCTGCAGGATTTCAGTCCTTCACAGCGTAGTGTTTTACCAATTGTTTTCTTGGTGACTATGGTCCCAGCTAGGTGACTATCCTCCCATGTAGTTCTGGGCTGATTCCTCACCGTTGTCATTATCATTGCAACTCCACGAGGTGAGATCTTGCATAGAGCCCCAGGCCGAGGGAGATTGAAAGTTATTTTGTGTTTCTTCCATTTGCGAATAATCATACCAACTGTTGTCACCTTCTCACTAAACTGCTTGGCGATGGTCTTGTAGCCCATTCCAGCCCTGTGTAGGTCTACAATCTTGTCCCTGACATCCTTGGAGAGCACTTTGGTCTTGGCCATGGTGGAGAGTTTGGAATCTGATTGATTGATTGATTGCTTCTGTGAACAGGTGTCAGTTATACAGGTAACAAACTGAGATTAGGAGCACTCCCTTTAAGAGTGTGCTCCTAATCTCAGTTTGTTACCTGTATAAAAGACACCTGTGAGCCAGACATCTGGCTGATTGAGGGGGGGTCAACTACTTATTTCCCTCATTAAAATGCAAATCAATTTATAACATTTTTAACATGCGTTTTCTGGATTGTTTTGTCGTTATTCTGTCTCTCACTGTTCAAATAAACCTACCATTATAATTATAGACAGATCATTTCTTTGTCAGTGGGCAAACGTACAAAATCAGCAGGGGATCAAATACTTTTTTCCCTCACTGTAGGTGTTCCTTGTCCAGGCAGTGTGGAGTGCAATAGAGAATGCATCATCTGTGGATCTGTTAGGGCGGTATGCAATTTGGAGTGGGTCTTGGATTTCTGGGATAATGGTGTTGATGTGAGCCATGACCAGCCTTTCAAAGCACTTCATGGCTACAGACGTGAGTGCTATGGGTCAGTAGTTGTTGAGGCAGGTTACCTTAGTATTCTTGGGCACAGGGACTATGGTGATCTGCTTATAATGTTGGTATTACAGACTAGGACAGGGAGAGTTTGAAAACATCAGTGATGACACTTGCCAGTTGGTCAGCGCATGCTCGCAGTACTCGTCCTGGTAAGCCGTCTGGCCCTGCGACCATGTGAATGTTGACCTGTTTAAAGGTCTTACTCGGCTGTCGAGAGCGTGATCACACAGTCTTCCGGAACAGCTGATGCGCTCATGCATGTTTCAGTGTTATTTGCCTTGACGCGAGCATAGAAGTTGTTTAGCTCATCTGGTAGGTTGGTGTCACTGGGCAGCTCTCGGCTGTGCTTCCCTTTGTGGTCTGTAATGGTTTGCAAGTCCTGCCATATCTGATGAGCATTAGAGCCAGTGTAGTACGATTCAATCCTAGTACTTTATTAACACCTGTTTGATGGTTAGTCGGAGGGCAAAGTGGGATTTCTTATAAGCTTCGGGTTAGAGTCCCGCTCCTTGAAAGTGGCAGCTCTAGCCTTTAGATCAGTGCGGATGTTGCCTGTTATCCATGGCTTCTGGTTGGGGTATGTACGTACGGTCACTGTGAGGACAACGTCATTGATGCACTTATTGATGAAGCCAATGACTGATGTGGTGTACTCCTCATTGCCACCGGAGACATCCCGGAACATATTCCAGTCTGTGATAGCAAAACCGTCCTGTAGCTTAGCATCTGCTTCATCTGACCACTTTTTTTATTGATTGAGTCACTGATGCTTCCAGCTTTAATTTTGCTTATAAGCAGGAATCAGGAGGATAGAATTATGGTCAGATTTGCCAAATAGAGGGCGAGGGAGAGCTTTGTATGAGTCTCTGTGTGTGGAGTAAAGGTGGTCTAGAGTTTTTTTCCCTCTGGTTGCACATGTGACATGCTGATATAAAGACCGATATAAGTTTCCCTGCATTAAAGTCCCCGGCCACTAGGAGCACTGCCTCTGGGTGTGCGTTTTACTGTTTGCTTATGGCGGAATACAGCTCATTGAGTGCGGTCTTAGTGCCAGCTTCGGTCTGTGGTGGTATGTAGACAGCTACGAAAAATACAGATGAAAACTATCTAGGTACATAGTGTGGTCTACAGCTTATCATGAGATGCTCTACCCCATGCGAACAAAACCTTGAGACTTCCTTAGATATCGTGCACCAGCTGTTATTTACAAAAATACATAGTCCACCGCCCCTTGTTTTACCAGACGCCGCTGTTCTATCCTGCCGATACAGCCTATAACCAGCCAGCTGTATGTTGATAATGTCATCGTTCAGCCACGACTCCATGGAGCATGAGATATTATAGTTTTCAATGTTCTGTTGGTAGTTAATCTTCCGCGTAGGTCATCGATTTTATTTTCCAAAGGTTGCACGCTTGCTAGCAGAATGGAAGGCAGTGGGAGTTTATTCGATTGCTTACAAATTCTCAGAAGACAGCCCGCCCTCCGGTCCCTTTTTCTCTGCCTTCTCTCACGCAAATGACGGGGATCTGGGCCTGTTCCCGGGAAAGCAATATGTCATTCACGTCGGGCTCATTAAAGGAAAAAAAGGACTCTGCCAGTTCGTGGTGAGTAATCGCAGTTTGGCAGTTATTTTCATAAGAGATGGTAGCAGCAACATTATGTATGAAAAAGGTTTTAAAATAAGTTGCAAAGAAACAAACCAAAAAATCACAATTGGATAGGAACACGTAAAATGTCAGCGTTCTCCAGTGCCACTTTACAGTGTGTGTGCGTGTGTGCATATATATATACATATATACATATACACACATATATATATATATATATATATATATATATATATATATATATATATATATATATATATATATATATATATATATATATATATATATATATATATATATTTGTGTGTGTGTGTGTAAATGCGACAGATCCTCACATTAGGTTAGATAAGAGTCATGCAGTCGCAGACCAGCTCTCTAATCCTATCTCATTCTGATGGTGGATGGCTTGTAGAGACAGCTGTTGTGTATAGTAAGCCATTATAGAAGCCATTCCACAGCGATCAAGATGTTATCCTCTCTCACGTCTCTGTCTCAGCCTTGCAGAAGTTGATGTTAATCTATTATTTAACATTCCATGAAATGAAGGATGTGTTATTTCTCATTCTATCATATGTAGAGCCTGACAAATGTGTTATTTCAAATGATATGATAGCACATTGATCTGGGTAATTGCCCTGGCTTTCAGTTCGCTAATTGCTTTGGGAACACTTTCACTGCCAGTCAGACAGTAATGTGTTTTTGTGCTGAGGTCTGCCTAAAATGGAAAAAAACATTTAGTTTATCAACCTGCATGATCCATTATGTTCCGACCTCATTAGAAATAGCTGTCTAATGCCTGAATGACAAGGTAGTTTATAGTGGTAGCAGGTTGGGATTACTATTGTATGTTTTTCCTGAATAATGCAACATCCCTGTCACTCAATTCGCCTAATAAATCATCTGTCAAATGTCTAAAGCAGGAGCTACAGCCAAACCAACTAAAGCCGTTAATTCAGATATGTCTATGTCTTTGTCCTGAATGGCACCCCTTTCCCTTTACAGTGCACTACTTTTATAGCGCACTACATTACTTGCTCAAATGTAGTACACTGAATAGGGAATATAATGCATTTGGATGCATACTCTGTCTGTTCAGATGCCTTATTACTGTAACAGAGCCTTTAATTCAGAGAGAGAGAGAGAGAGAGAGAGAGAACACAGCTGGGGAGTTTTGTAAGCATTTGAGAAGCTCATCAGAGTTTGTACGAAATCCTGTCTAGAGCATTTTGTAGCTTCAGCTTGGGGACCAAAATAAGTGAGCGCGGGGGCAAGATGCTAGACAAATACTGCGCACTGACAGAACGTGGGGGCAAGATGAAAGATGAATACTGCTCCCTGACAGAGAGTGGGGCTAGATGACAGATGAATACTGCTCCCTGACAGAGAGTGGGGCTGGATGACAGATGAATACTGCTCCCTGACAGAGTGGGGCTAGATGACAGATGAATACTGCTCCCTGACAGAGAGTGGGGCTAGATGACAGATGAATACTGCTCCCTGACAGAGAGTGGAGCTAAATGACAGATGAATACTGCTCCCTGACAGAGAGTGGGGGCGAGATGACAGATGAATACTGCTCCCTGATAGAGAGTGGGGGCTAGATGACAGATGAATAATGCTCCCTGACAGAGAGTGGGGCGAGATGACAGATGAATACTGCTCCTTGACAGAGAGTGGGGCTAGATGACAGATGAATACTGCTCCCTGACAGAGAGTGGGGGCTAGATGACAGAGAGTGGGGCTAGATGACAGATGAATACTGCTCCTTGACAGAACGCGGGGGCTAGATGACAGATGAATACTGCTCCCTGACAGAACGCGGGGCCTAGATGACAGATGAATACTGCTCCCTGACAGAGAGTGGAGCTAAATGACAGATGAATACTGCTCCCTGACAGAGAGTGGGGCTAGATGACAGATGAATTACTGCTCCCTGACAGAGAGTGGAGCTAGATAACAGATGAATTACTGCTCCCTGACAGAGAGTGGGGCTAGATGACAGATGAATTACTGCTCCCTGACAGAGAGTGGAGCTAGATAACAGATGAATAATGCTCCCTGACAGAGAGTGGGGATACATAACAGATGAATACTGCTCCCTGACAGAGAGTGGAGCTAGATAACAGATGAATAATGTTCCCTGACAGAGAGTGGGGGCTAGATGACAGATGAATACTGCTCCCTGACAGAGAGTGGGGCTAGATGACAGATTAATACTGCTCCCTGACAGAGAGTGGGGGCTAGATGACAGATGAATACTGCTCCCTGACAGAGAGTGGGGCTAGATGACAGATTAATACTGCTCCCTGACAGAGAGTGGAGCAAGATGACAGATGAATACTGCTCCCTGACAGAGAGTGGGGGCTAGATGACAGATGAATACTGCTCCCTGATAGAGAGTGGGGCTAGATAACAGATGAATAATGCTCCCTGACAGAGAGTGGGGGCAAGATGACAGATTAATACTGCTCCCTGACAGAGAGTAGAGCAAGATAACAGATGAATAATGCTCCCTGACAGAGAGTGGGGATAGATGACAGAAGAATACTGCTCCCTGACAGAGAGTGGGGCTAGATGACAGAGCGCGGGGGCTAGATGACAGAGTGTGGGGGCTAGATGACAGAGCGCGGGGGCTAGATGACAGATGAATACTGCACCCTGACAGAGAGTGGGGCTAGATGACAGATGAATACTGCTCCCTGACAGAGAGTGGGGGCTAGATGACACATGAATACTGCTCCCTGACAGAGAGTGGAGCTAGATAACAGATGAATACTGCTCCCTGACAGAGAGTGGGGGCTAGATGACAGATGAATACTGCACCCTGACAGAGAGTGGGGCTAGATGACAGATGAATACTGCTCCCTGACAGAGAGTGGGGGCTAGATGACACATGAATACTGCTCCCTGACAGAGAGTGGAGCTAGATAACAGATGAATACTGCTCCCTGACAGAGAGTGGGGGCTAGATGACAGATGAATACTGCTCCCTGACAGAGAGTGGGGCTAGATGACAGATGAATACTGCTCCCTGACAGAGAGTGGGGGCTAGATAACAGATGAATACTGCTCCCTGACAGAGAGTGGGGGCTAGATAACACATGAATACTGCTCCCTGACAGAGAGTGGAGCTAGATAACAGATGAATACTGCACCCTGACAGAGAGTGGGGGCTAGATAACAGATGAATACTGCTCCCTGACAAAGAGTGGGGCTAGATGACAGATGAATACTGCACCCTGACAGAGAGTGGAGCTAGATGACAGATTAATAATGCTCCCTGACAGAGAGTGGGGATACATAACAGATGAATACTGCTCCCTGACAAAGAGTGGGGCTAGATGACAGATGAATACTGCTCCCTGACAGAGAGTGGGGCTAGATGACAAATTAATACTGCTCCCTGACAGAGAGTGGGGCTAGATGACAGATTAATACTGCTCCCTGACAGAGAGTGGGGCTAGATGACAGATTAATACTGCTCCCTGACAGAGAGTGGGGCTAGATGACAGATTAATACTGCTCCCTGACAGAGAGTGGGGCTAGATGACAGATTAATAATGCTCCCTGACAGAGAGTGGGGCTAGATGACAGATGAATAATGCTCCCTGACAGAGAGTGGAGCTAGATGCCAGAAGAATACTGCTCCCTGACAGAGAGTGGGGCTAGATGACAGAGCGTGGGGGCTAGATGACAGACTGTGGGGGCTAGATGACAGAGCACGGGGGCTAGATGACAGATGAATACTGCACCCTGACAGAGAGTGGAGCTAGATAACAGATGAATACTGCTCCCTGACAGAGAGTGGAGGCTAGATGACAGATGAATACTGCACCCTGACAGAGAGTGGGGCTAGATGACAGATGAATACTGCTCCCTGACAGAGAGTGGGGGCTAGATGACACATGAATACTGCTCCCTGATAGAGAGTGGAGCTAGATAACAGATGAATACTGCTCCCTGACAGAGAGTGGGGGCTAGATGACAGATGAATACTGCTCCCTGACAGAGAGTGGGGCTAGATGACAGATGAATACTGCTCCCTGACAGAGAGTGGGGGCTAGATAACAGATGAATACTGCTCCCTGACAGAGAGTGGGGGCTAGATGACACATGAATACTGCTCCCTGATAGAGAGTGGAGCTAGATAACAGATGAATACTGCTCCCTGACAGAGAGTGGGGGCTAGATGACACATGAATACTGCTCCCTGATAGAGAGTGGAGCTAGATAACAGATGAATACTGCTCCCTGACAGAGAGTGGGGGCTAGATGACAGATGAATACTGCTCCCTGACAGAGAGTGGGGCTAGATGACAGATGAATACTGCTCCCTGACAGAGAGTGGGGGCTAGATAACAGATGAATACTGCTCCCTGACAGAGAGTGGGGGCTAGATGACACAGGAATACTGCTCCCTGACAGAGAGTGGAGCTAGATAACAGATGAATACTGCTCCCTGACAGAGAGTGGGGCTAGATGACAGATTAATACTGCTCCCTGACAGAGAGTGGGGCTAGATGACAGATTAATACTGCTCCCTGACAGAGAGTGGGGGCTAGATGACAGATGAATACTGCTCCCTGACAGAGAGTGGGGCTAGATGACAGATGAATAATGCTCCCTGACAGAGAGTGGGGCTAGATGACAGAGCGTGGGGGCTAGATGACAGACCTTGGGGGGCTAGATGACAGAGCACGGGGGCTAGATGACAGATGAATACTGCACCCTGACAGAGAGTGGGGCTAGATGACAGATGAATACTGCTCCCTGACAGAGAGTGGGGGCTAGATGACACATGAATACTGCTCCCTGACAGAGAGTGGAGCTAGATAACAGATGAATACTGCTCCCTGACAGAGAGTGGAGGCTAGATGACAGATGAATACTGCACCCTGACAGAGAGTGGGGCTAGATGACAGATGAATACTGCTCCCTGACAGAGAGTGGGGGCTAGATGACACATGAATACTGCTCCCTGATAGAGAGTGGAGCTAGATAACAGATGAATACTGCTCCCTGACAGAGAGTGGGGGCTAGATGACAGATGAATACTGCTCCCTGACAGAGAGTAGAGCAAGATAACAGATGAATAATGCTCCCTGACAGAGAGTGGGGATAGATGACAGAAGAATACTGCTCCCTGACAGAGAGTGGGGCTAGATGACAGAGCGCGGGGGCTAGATGACAGAGTGTGGGGGCTAGATGACAGAGCGCGGGGGCTAGATGACACATGAATACTGCTCCCTGACAGAGAGTGGGGGCTAGATAACACATGAATACTGCTCCCTGACAGAGAGTGGAGCTAGATGACAGATGAATACTGCACCCTGACAGAGAGTGGGGCTAGATGACAGATGAATAATGCTCCCTGACAGAGAGTGGGGCTAGATGACAGATGAATACTGCTCCCTGACAGAGAGTGGGGGCTAGATGACAGATTAATAATGCTCCCTGACAGAGAGTGGGGCTAGATGACAGATGAATAATGCTCCCTGACAGAGAGTGGGGCTAGATGACAGATGAATACTGCTCCCTGACAGAGAGTGGGGCTAGATGACAGATGAATAATGCTCCCTGACAGAGAGTGGGGCTAGATGACAGATGAATACTGCTCCCTGACAGAGAGTGGGGCTAGATGACAGATGAATACTGCTCCCTGACAGAGAGTGGGGCTAGATGACAGATGAATAATGCTCCCTGACAGAGAGTGGAGCTAGATGCCAGAAGAATACTGCTCCCTGACAGAGAGTGGGGCTAGATGACAGAGCGTGGGGGCTAGATGACAGACTGTGGGGGCTAGATGACAGAGCGCGGGGGCTAGATGACAGATGAATACTGCACCCTGACAGAGAGTGGGGCTAGATGACAGATGAATACTGCTCCCTGACAGAGAGTGGGGGCTAGATGACACATGAATACTGCTCCCTGACAGAGAGTGGAGCTAGATAACAGATGAATACTGCTCCCTGACAGAGAGTGGAGGCTAGATGACAGATGAATACTGCACCCTGACAGAGAGTGGGGCTAGATGACAGATGAATACTGCTCCCTGACAGAGAGTGGGGGCTAGATGACACATGAATACTGCTCCCTGATAGAGAGTGGAGCTAGATAACAGATGAATACTGCTCCCTGACAGAGAGTGGGGGCTAGATGACAGATGAATACTGCTCCCTGACAGAGAGTGGGGCTAGATGACAGATGAATACTGCTCCCTGACAGAGAGTGGGGGCTAGATAACAGATGAATACTGCTCCCTGACAGAGAGTGGGGGCTAGATGACACAGGAATACTGCTCCCTGACAGAGAGTGGAGCTAGATAACAGATGAATACTGCACCCTGACAGAGAGTGGGGCTAGATAACAGATGAATAATGCTCCCTGACAGAGAGTGGGGCTAGATGACAGATGAATACTGCACCCTGACAGAGAGTGGAGCGAAATGACATATGAATACTGCTCCCTGACAGAGAGTGGGGGCTAGATGACAGATTAATAATGCTCCCTGACAGAGAGTGGGGCTAGATGACAGATGAATACTGCTCCCTGACAGAGAGTGGGGGCTGGATGACAGATGAATACTGCTCCCTGACAGAGAGTGGGGATACATAACAGATTAATACTGCTCCCTGACAGAGAGTGGGGATACATAACAGATGAATACTGCTCCCTGACAGAGAGTGGGGATACATAACAGATGAATACTGCTCCCTGACAGAGAGTGGGGATACATAACAGATGAATACTGCTCCCTGACAGAGAGTGGGGATACATAACAGATGAATACTGCACCCTGACAGAGAGTGGGGATACATAACAGATGAATACTGCTCCCTGACAGAGAGTGGGGATACATAACAGATGAATACTGCTCCCTGACAGAGAGTGGGGATACATAACAGATGAATACTGCTCCCTGACAGAGAGTGGGGCTAGATGACAGATTAATACTGCTCCCTGACAGAGAGTGGGGATACATAACAGATGAATACTGCTCCCTGACAGAGAGTGGGGATACATAACAGATGAATACTGCTCCCTGACAGAGAGTGGGGATACATAACAGATGAATACTGCTCCCTGACAGAGAGTGGGGATACATAACAGATGAATACTGCTCCCTGACAGAGAGTGGGGCTAGATGACAGATTAATAATGCTCCCTGACAGAGAGTGGGGCTAGATGACAGACTGTGGGGGCTAGATGACAGAGAGTGGGGCTAGATGACAGAGCACGGGGGCTAGATGACAGAGAGTGGGGCTAGATGACAGAGCACGGGGGCTAGATGACAGACTGTGGGGGCTAGATGACAGAGCGCGGGGGCTAGATGACAGATTAATAATGCTCCCTGACAGAGAGTGGAGCTAGATAACAGAGCACGGGGGCTAGATGACAGACTGTGGGGGCTAGATGACAGAGCGAGGGGGCTAGATGACAGATGAATACTGCTCCCTGACAGAGAGTGGGGCTAGATGACAGAGCACGGGGGCTAGATGACAGACTGTGGGGGCTAGATGACAGAGCGCGGGGGCTAGATGACAGATGAATACTGCTCCCTGACAGAGAGTGGAGCTAGATAACAGATGAATACTGCTCCCTGATAGAGAATGGGGGCTAGATGACAGATGAATACTGCACCCTGACAGAGAGTGGGGCTAGATGACAGATGAATACTGCTCCCTGACAGAGAGTGGGGGCTAGATGACACATGAATACTGCTCCCTGACAGAGAATGGGGGCTAGATGACAGATGAATACTGCACCCTGACAGAGAGTGGGGCTAGATGACAGATGAATACTGCTCCCTGACAGAGAGTGGGGGCTAGATGACACATGAATACTGCTCCCTGATAGAGAATGGGGGCTAGATGACAGATGAATACTGCACCCTGACAGAGAGTGGGGCTAGATGACAGATGAATACTGCTCCCTGACAGAGAGTGGGGGCTAGATGACACATGAATACTGCTCCCTGACAGAGAGTGGGAGCTAGATAACAGATGAATACTGCTCCCTGACAGAGAGTGGGGGCTAGATGACAGATGAATACTGCACCCTGACAGAGAGTGGGGCTAGATGACAGATGAATACTGCTCCCTGACAGAGAGTGGGGGCTAGATGACACATGAATACTGCTCCCTGATAGAGAGTGGAGCTAGATAACAGATGAATACTGCTCCCTGACAGAGAGTGGGGGCTAGATGACACATGAATACTGCTCCCTGACAGAGAGTGGAGCTAGATAACAGATGAATACTGCTCCCTGACAGAGAGTGGGGCTAGATGACAGATGAATACTGCACCCTGACAGAGAGTGGAGCGAAATGACAGATGAATACTGCTCCCTGACAGAGAGTGGGGCTAGATGACAGATGAATACTGCTCCCTGACAGAGAGTGGGGGCTAGATGACACATGAATACTGCTCCCTGATAGAGAATGGGGGCTAGATGACAGATGAATACTGCACCCTGACAGAGAGTGGGGCTAGATGACAGATGAATACTGCTCCCTGACAGAGAGTGGGGGCTAGATGACACATGAATACTGCTCCCTGACAGAGAGTGGGAGCTAGATAACAGATGAATACTGCTCCCTGACAGAGAGTGGGGGCTAGATGACAGATGAATACTGCACCCTGACAGAGAGTGGGGCTAGATGACAGATGAATACTGCTCCCTGACAGAGAGTGGGGGCTAGATGACACATGAATACTGCTCCCTGATAGAGAGTGGAGCTAGATAACAGATGAATACTGCTCCCTGACAGAGAGTGGGGGCTAGATGACACATGAATACTGCTCCCTGACAGAGAGTGGAGCTAGATAACAGATGCATACTGCACCCTGACAGAGAGTGGGGGCTAGATAACAGATGAATACTGCTCCCTGACAGAGAGTGGGGCTAGATGACAGATGAATACTGCACCCTGACAGAGAGTGGAGCGAAATGACAGATGAATACTGCTCCCTGACAGAGAGTGGGGCTAGATGACAGATGAATACTGCTCCCTGACAGAGAGTGGAGCGAAATGACAGATGAATACTGCTCCCTGACAGAGAGTGGAGCGAAATGACAGATGAATACTGCTCCCTGATAGAGAGTGGGGGCTAGATGACAGATGAATACTGCTCCCTGACAGAGAGTGGGGCTAGATGACAGATTAATACTGCTCCCTGACAGAGAGTGGGGGCTAGATAACAGATGAATACTGCTCCCTGACAGAGAGTGGGGGCTAGATAACACATGCATACTGCTCCCTGACAGAGAGTGGAGCTAGATAACAGATGAATACTGCACCCTGACAGAGAGTGGGGGCTAGATAACAGATGAATACTGCTCCCTGACAAAGAGTGGGGCTAGATGACAGATGAATACTGCACCCTGACAGAGAGTGGAGCGAAATGACATATGAATACTGCTCCCTGACAGAGAGTGGGGCTAGATGACAGATTAATACTGCTCCCTGACAGAGAGTGGGGGCTAGATGACAGATGAATACTGCTCCCTGACAGAGAGTGGGGCTAGATGACAGAGCGTGGGGGCTAGATGACAGACTGTGGGGGCTAGATGACAGAGCGCGGGGGCTAGATGACAGATGAATACTGCACCCTGACAGAGAGTGGGGCTAGATGACAGATGAATACTGCTCCCTGACAGAGAGTGGGGCTAGATGACACATGAATACTGCTCCCTGACAGAGAGTGGAGCTAGATAACAGATGAATACTGCTCCCTGACAGAGAGTGGAGGCTAGATGACAGATGAATACTGCACCCTGACAGAGAGTGGGGCTAGATGACAGATGAATACTGCTCCCTGACAGAGAGTGGGGGCTAGATGACAGATGAATACTGCACCCTGACAGAGAGTGGAGCGAAATGACAGATGAATACTGCTCCCTGACAGAGAGTGGGGCTAGATGACAGATGAATACTGCTCCCTGACAGAGAGTGGGGGCTAGATGACACATGAATACTGCTCCCTGATAGAGAATGGGGGCTAGATGACAGATGAATACTGCACCCTGACAGAGAGTGGGGCTAGATGACAGATGAATACTGCTCCCTGACAGAGAGTGGGGGCTAGATGACACATGAATACTGCTCCCTGACAGAGAGTGGGAGCTAGATAACAGATGAATACTGCTCCCTGACAGAGAGTGGGGGCTAGATGACAGATGAATACTGCACCCTGACAGAGAGTGGGGCTAGATGACAGATGAATACTGCTCCCTGACAGAGAGTGGGGGCTAGATGACACATGAATACTGCTCCCTGATAGAGAGTGGAGCTAGATAACAGATGAATACTGCTCCCTGACAGAGAGTGGGGGCTAGATGACACATGAATACTGCTCCCGACAGAGAGTGGAGCTAGATAACAGATGCATACTGCACCCTGACAGAGAGTGGGGGCTAGATAACAGATGAATACTGCTCCCTGACAGAGAGTGGGGCTAGATGACAGATGAATACTGCACCCTGACAGAGAGTGGAGCGAAATGACAGATGAATACTGCTCCCTGACAGAGAGTGGGGCTAGATGACAGATGAATACTGCTCCCTGACAGAGAGTGGAGCGAAATGACAGATGAATACTGCTCCCTGACAGAGAGTGGAGCGAAATGACAGATGAATACTGCTCCCTGATAGAGAGTGGGGGCTAGATGACAGATGAATACTGCTCCCTGACAGAGAGTGGGGCTAGATGACAGATTAATACTGCTCCCTGACAGAGAGTGGGGGCTAGATAACAGATGAATACTGCTCCCTGACAGAGAGTGGGGGCTAGATAACACATGCATACTGCTCCCTGACAGAGAGTGGAGCTAGATAACAGATGAATACTGCACCCTGACAGAGAGTGGGGGCTAGATAACAGATGAATACTGCTCCCTGACAAAGAGTGGGGCTAGATGACAGATGAATACTGCACCCTGACAGAGAGTGGAGCGAAATGACATATGAATACTGCTCCCTGACAGAGAGTGGGGCTAGATGACAGATTAATACTGCTCCCTGACAGAGAGTGGGGGCTAGATGACAGATGAATACTGCTCCCTGACAGAGAGTGGAGCTAGATAACAGATGCATACTGCACCCTGACAGAGAGTGGGGGCTAGATAACAGATGAATACTGCTCCCTGACAGAGAGTGGGGCTAGATGACAGATGAATACTGCACCCTGACAGAGAGTGGAGCGAAATGACAGATGAATACTGCTCCCTGACAGAGAGTGGGGCTAGATGACAGATGAATACTGCTCCCTGACAGAGAGTGGAGCGAAATGACAGATGAATACTGCTCCCTGACAGAGAGTGGAGCGAAATGACAGATGAATACTGCTCCCTGATAGAGAGTGGGGGCTAGATGACAGATGAATACTGCTCCCTGACAGAGAGTGGGGCTAGATGACAGATTAATACTGCTCCCTGACAGAGAGTGGGGGCTAGATAACAGATGAATACTGCTCCCTGACAGAGAGTGGGGGCTAGATAACACATGCATACTGCTCCCTGACAGAGAGTGGAGCTAGATAACAGATGAATACTGCACCCTGACAGAGAGTGGGGGCTAGATAACAGATGAATACTGCTCCCTGACAAAGAGTGGGGCTAGATGACAGATGAATACTGCACCCTGACAGAGAGTGGAGCGAAATGACATATGAATACTGCTCCCTGACAGAGAGTGGGGCTAGATGACAGATTAATACTGCTCCCTGACAGAGAGTGGGGGCTAGATGACAGATGAATACTGCTCCCTGACAGAGAGTGGGGCTAGATGACAGAGCGTGGGGGCTAGATGACAGACTGTGGGGGCTAGATGACAGAGCGCGGGGGCTAGATGACAGATGAATACTGCACCCTGACAGAGAGTGGGGCTAGATGACAGATGAATACTGCTCCCTGACAGAGAGTGGGGGCTAGATGACAAATGAATACTGCTCCCTGACAGAGAGTGGAGCTAGATAACAGATGAATACTGCTCCCTGACAGAGAGTGGAGGCTAGATGACAGATGAATACTGCACCCTGACAGAGAGTGGGGCTAGATGACAGATGAATACTGCTCCCTGACAGAGAGTGGGGGCTAGATGACACATGAATACTGCTCCCTGATAGAGAGTGGAGCTAGATAACAGATGAATACTGCTCCCTGACAGAGAATGGGGGCTAGATGACAGATGAATACTGCTCCCTGACAGAGAGTGGGGCTAGATGACAGATGAATACTGCTCCCTGACAGAGAGTGGGGGCTAGATAACAGATGAATACTGCTCCCTGACAGAGAGTGGGGGCTAGATGACACAGGAATACTGCTCCCTGACAGAGAGTGGAGCTAGATAACAGATGAATACTGCACCCTGACAGAGAGTGGGGGCTAGATAACAGATGAATAATGCTCCCTGACAGAGAGTGGGGCTAGATGACAGATGAATACTGCACCCTGACAGAGAGTGGAGCGAAATGACATATGAATACTGCTCCCTGACAGAGAGTGGGGCTAGATGACAGATTAATAATGTTCCCTGACAGAGAGTGGGGCTAGATGACAGATGAATACTGCTCCCTGACAGAGAGTGGGGCTAGATGACAGATTAATACTGCTCCCTGACAGAGAGTGGGGATACATAACAGATGAATACTGCTCCCTGACAGAGAGTGGGGATACATAACAGATGAATACTGCTCCCTGACAGAGAGTGGGGCTAGATGACAGATTAATACTGCTCCCTGACAGAGAGTGGGGGCTAGATGACAGATGAATACTGCTCCCTGACAGAGAGTGGGGCTAGATGACAGATGAATAATGCTCCCTGACAGAGAGTGGAGCTAGATGCCAGAAGAATACTGCTCCCTGACAGAGAGTGGGGCTAGATGACAGAGCGCGGGGGCTAGATGACAGACTGTGGGGGCTAGATGACAGAGCGCAGGGGCTAGATGACAGATGAATACTGCTCCCTGACAGAGAGTGGGACTAGATGACAGATGAATACTGCTCCCTGACAGAGAGTGGGGGCTAGATAACAGATGAATAATGTTCCCTGACAGAGAGTGGGGGCTAGATGACAGAGAGTTGGGCTAGATGACAGATGAATAATGCTCCCTGACAGAGAGTGGGGGCTAGATGACAGATGAATACTGCTCCCTGACAGAGAGTGGGGCTAGTTGACAGATGAATACTGCTCCCTGACAGAGAGTGGGGGCTAGATGACAGAGAGTGGGGCTAGATGACAGATGAATACTGCTCCCTGACAGAGAGTGGGGCTTGATGACAGATGAATACTGCTCCCTGACAGCGAGTGGGGCTAGATGACAGATGAATACTGCTCCCTGACAGAACGCGGGGGCTAGATGACAGATGAATACTGCTCCCTGACAGAACGCGGGGGCAAGATGACAGATGAATACTGCTCCCTGGCAGAGAGTGGGGCTAGATGACAGATGAATACTGCTCCCTGACAGAACGCGGGGGCTAGATGACAGATGAATACTGCTCCCTGACAGAGAGTGGGGCTAGATGACAGATGAATACTGCTCCCTGACAGAGAGTGGGGGCTAGATAACAGATGAATACTGCTCCCTGACAGAGAGTGGGGATAGGTGACAGATGAATACTGCTCCCTGAAAGAGAGTGGGGCTAGATGACAGATGAATACTGCTCCCTGACAGAGAGTGGGGCTAGATGACAGATGAATACTGCTCCCTGACAGAGAGTGGAGCTTGATAACAGATGAATACTGCTCCCTGACAGAGAGTGGGGCTAGATGACAGATGAATACTGCTCCCTGACAGAACGCGGGGGCTAGATGACAGATGAATACTGCTCCCTGACAGAGAGTGGGGCTAGATGACAGATGAATACTGCTCCCTGACAGAGAGTGGGGGCTAGATAACAGATGAATACTGCTCCCTGACAGAGAGTGGGGAATAGGTGACAGATGAATACTGCTCCCTGAAAGAGAGTGGGGCTAGATGACAGATGAATACTGCTCCCTGACAGAGAGTGGGGCTAGATGACAGATGAATACTGCTCCCTGACAGAGAGTGGAGCTTGATAACAGATGAATAATGCTCCCTGACAGAGAGTGGGGCCAGATGACAGATGAATACTGCTCCCTGATAGAGAGTGGGGCTAGATGACAGATGAATACTGCTCCCTGACAGAGAGTGGAGCTTGATAACAGATGAATAATGCTCCCTGACAGAGAGTGGGGCTAGATGACAGATGAATACTGCTCCCTGACAGAGAGTGGGGCCAGATGACAGATGAATACTGCTCCCTGATAGAGAGTGGGGCTAGATGACAGATGAATACTGCTCCCTGATAGAGAATGGGGGCTAGATGACAGATGAATACTGCTCCTTGACAGAGAGTGGGGCTAGATGACAGATGAATACTGCTCACTGATAGAGAGTGGGGCTAGATGACAGATGAATACTGCTCCCTGATAGAGAGTGGGGGCTAGATGACAGATGAATACTGCTCCCTGACAGAGAGTGGAGCTTGATAACAGATGAATAATGCTCCCTGACAGAGAGTGGGGCTAGATGACAGATGAATACTGCTCCCTGACAGAGAATGGGGCCAGATGACAGATGAATACTGCTCCCTGATAGAGAGTGGGGCTAGATGACAGATGAATACTGCTCCCTGATAGAGAGTTGGGGCTAGATGACAGATGAATACTGCTCCTTGACAGAGAGTGGGGCTAGATGACAGATGAATACTGCTCACTGATAGAGAGTGGGGCTAGATGACAGATGAATACTGCTCCCTGATAGAGAGTGGGGGCTAGATGACAGATGAATACTGCTCCTTGATAGAGAGTGGGGCTAGATGACAGATGAATACTGCTACCTGATAGAGAGTGGGGCTAGATGACAGATGAATACTGCTCCCTGATAGAGAGTGGGGGCTAGATGACAGATGAATACTGCTCCTTGACAGAGAGTGGGGCTAGATGACAGAGAGTGGAGGCTAGATGACAGAGTGTGGGGGCTAGATGACAGATGAATACTGCTCCCTGACAGAGAGTGGGGCTAGATGACAGATGAATACTGCTCCCTGACAGAGAGTGGGGCTAGATGACAGAGAGTGGAGGCTAGATGACAGAGTGTGGGGGCTAGATGACAGATGAATACTGCTCCTTGACAGAGAGTGGGGCTAGATGACAGATGAATACTGCTCACTGATAGAGAGTGGGGCTAGATGACAGATGAATACTGCTCCCTGATAGAGAGTGGGGGCTAGATGACAGATGAATACTGCTCCTTGATAGAGAGTGGGGCTAGATGACAGATGAATACTGCTCCCTGATAGAGAGTGGGGCTAGATGACAGATGAATACTGCTCCCTGATAGAGAGTGGGGGCTAGATGACAGATGAATACTGCTCCTTGACAGAGAGTGGGGCTAGATGACAGATGAATACTGCTCCCTGACAGAGATTGGGGCTAGATGACAGAGAGTGGAGGCTAGATGACAGAGAGTGGGGGCTAGATGACAGATGAATACTGCTCCCTGACAGAGAGTGGGGCTAGATGACAGATGAATACTGCTCCCTGACAGAGAGTGGGGGCTAGATGACAGAGAGTGGGGCTAGATGACAGATGAATACTGCTCCCTGACAGAGAGTGGGGCTTGATGACAGATGAATACTGCTCCCTGACAGCGAGTGGGGCTAGATGACAGATGAATACTGCTCCCTGACAGAACGCGGGGGCTAGATGACAGATGAATACTGCTCCCTGACAGAACGCGGGGGCAAGATGACAGATGAATACTGCTCCCTGGCAGAGAGTGGGGCTAGATGACAGATGAATACTGCTCCCTGACAGAACGCGGGGGCTAGATGACAGATGAATACTGCTCCCTGACAGAGAGTGGGGCTAGATGACAGATGAATACTGCTCCCTGACAGAGAGTGGGGGCTAGATAACAGATGAATACTGCTCCCTGACAGAGAGTGGGGATAGGTGACAGATGAATACTGCTCCCTGAAAGAGAGTGGGGCTAGATGACAGATGAATACTGCTCCCTGACAGAGAGTGGGGCTAGATGACAGATGAATACTGCTCCCTGACAGAGAGTGGAGCTTGATAACAGATGAATACTGCTCCCTGACAGAGAGTGGGGCTAGATGACAGATGAATACTGCTCCCTGACAGAACGCGGGGGCAAGATGACAGATGAATACTGCTCCCTGGCAGAGAGTGGGGCTAGATGACAGATGAATACTGCTCCCTGACAGAACGCGGGGGCTAGATGACAGATGAATACTGCTCCCTGACAGAGAGTGGGGCTAGATGACAGATGAATACTGCTCCCTGACAGAGAGTGGGGGCTAGATAACAGATGAATACTGCTCCCTGACAGAGAGTGGGGATAGGTGACAGATGAATACTGCTCCCTGAAAGAGAGTGGGGCTAGATGACAGATGAATACTGCTCCCTGACAGAGAGTGGGGCTAGATGACAGAGGAATACTGCTCCCTGACAGAGAGTGGAGCTTGATAACAGATGAATACTGCTCCCTGACAGAGAGTGGGGCTAGATGACAGATGAATACTGCTCCCTGACAGAACGCGGGGGCTAGATGACAGATGAATACTGCTCCCTGACAGAGAGTGGGGCTAGATGACAGATGAATACTGCTCCCTGACAGAGAGTGGGGGCTAGATAACAGATGAATACTGCTCCCTGACAGAGAGTGGGGAATAGGTGACAGATGAATACTGCTCCCTGAAAGAGAGTGGGGCTAGATGACAGATGAATACTGCTCCCTGACAGAGAGTGGGGCTAGATGACAGATGAATACTGCTCCCTGACAGAGAGTGGAGCTTGATAACAGATGAATAATGCTCCCTGACAGAGAGTGGGGCCAGATGACAGATGAATACTGCTCCCTGATAGAGAGTGGGGCTAGATGACAGATGAATACTGCTCCCTGACAGAGAGTGGAGCTTGATAACAGATGAATAATGCTCCCTGACAGAGAGTGGGGCTAGATGACAGATGAATACTACTCCCTGACAGAGAGTGGGGCCAGATGACAGATGAATACTGCTCCCTGATAGAGAGTGGGGCTAGATGACAGATGAATACTGCTCCCTGATAGAGAATGGGGGCTAGATGACAGATGAATACTGCTCCTTGACAGAGAGTGGGGCTAGATGACAGATGAATACTGCTCACTGATAGAGAGTGGGGCTAGATGACAGATGAATACTGCTCCCTGATAGAGAGTGGGGGCTAGATGACAGATGAATACTGCTCCCTGACAGAGAGTGGAGCTTGATAACAGATGAATAATGCTCCCTGACAGAGAGTGGGGCTAGATGACAGATGAATACTGCTCCCTGACAGAGAATGGGGCCAGATGACAGATGAATACTGCTCCCTGATAGAGAGTGGGGCTAGATGACAGATGAATACTGCTCCCTGATAGAGAGTGGGGGCTAGATGACAGATGAATACTGCTCCTTGACAGAGAGTGGGGCTAGATGACAGATGAATACTGCTCACTGATAGAGAGTGGGGCTAGATGACAGATGAATACTGCTCCCTGATAGAGAGTGGGGGCTAGATGACAGATGAATACTGCTCCTTGATAGAGAGTGGGGCTAGATGACAGATGAATACTGCTACCTGATAGAGAGTGGGGCTAGATGACAGATGAATACTGCTCCCTGATAGAGAGTGGGGGCTAGATGACAGATGAATACTGCTCCTTGACAGAGAGTGGGGCTAGATGACAGAGAGTGGGGCTAGATGACAGATGAATACTGCTCCCTGACAGAGAGTGGAGCTTGATAACAGATGAATACTGCTCCCTGACAGAGAGTGGGGCTAGATGACAGATGAATACTGCTCCCTGACAGAACGCGGGGGCTAGATGACAGATGAATACTGCTCCCTGACAGAGAGTGGGGCTAGATGACAGATGAATACTGCTCCCTGACAGAGAGTGGGGGCTAGATAACAGATGAATACTGCTCCCTGACAGAGAGTGGGGAATAGGTGACAGATGAATACTGCTCCCTGAAAGAGAGTGGGGCTAGATGACAGATGAATACTGCTCCCTGACAGAGAGTGGGGCTAGATGACAGATGAATACTGCTCCCTGACAGAGAGTGGAGCTTGATAACAGATGAATAATGCTCCCTGACAGAGAGTGGGGCCAGATGACAGATGAATACTGCTCCCTGATAGAGAGTGGGGCTAGATGACAGATGAATACTGCTCCCTGACAGAGAGTGGAGCTTGATAACAGATGAATAATGCTCCCTGACAGAGAGTGGGGCTAGATGACAGATGAATACTGCTCCCTGACAGAGAGTGGGGCCAGATGACAGATGAATACTGCTCCCTGATAGAGAGTGGGGCTAGATGACAGATGAATACTGCTCCCTGATAGAGAATGGGGGCTAGATGACAGATGAATACTGCTCCTTGACAGAGAGTGGGGCTAGATGACAGATGAATACTGCTCACTGATAGAGAGTGGGGCTAGATGACAGATGAATACTGCTCCCTGATAGAGAGTGGGGGCTAGATGACAGATGAATACTGCTCCCTGACAGAGAGTGGAGCTTGATAACAGATGAATAATGCTCCCTGACAGAGAGTGGGGCTAGATGACAGATGAATACTGCTCCCTGACAGAGAATGGGGCCAGATGACAGATGAATACTGCTCCCTGATAGAGAGTGGGGCTAGATGACAGATGAATACTGCTCCCTGATAGAGAGTGGGGGCTAGATGACAGATGAATACTGCTCCTTGACAGAGAGTGGGGCTAGATGACAGATGAATACTGCTCACTGATAGAGAGTGGGGCTAGATGACAGATGAATACTGCTCCCTGATAGAGAGTGGGGGCTAGATGACAGATGAATACTGCTCCTTGATAGAGAGTGGGGCTAGATGACAGATGAATACTGCTACCTGATAGAGAGTGGGGCTAGATGACAGATGAATACTGCTCCCTGATAGAGAGTGGGGGCTAGATGACAGATGAATACTGCTCCTTGACAGAGAGTGGGGCTAGATGACAGAGAGTGGAGGCTAGATGACAGAGTGTGGGGGCTAGATGACAGATGAATACTGCTCCCTGACAGAGAGTGGGGCTAGATGACAGATGAATACTGCTCCCTGACAGAGAGTGGGGCTAGATGACAGAGAGTGGAGGCTAGATGACAGAGTGTGGGGGCTAGATGACAGATGAATACTGCTCCTTGACAGAGAGTGGGGCTAGATGACAGATGAATACTGCTCACTGATAGAGAGTGGGGCTAGATGACAGATGAATACTGCTCCCTGATAGAGAGTGGGGGCTAGATGACAGATGAATACTGCTCCTTGATAGAGAGTGGGGCTAGATGACAGATGAATACTGCTCCCTGATAGAGAGTGGGGCTAGATGACAGATGAATACTGCTCCCTGATAGAGAGTGGGGGCTAGATGACAGATGAATACTGCTCCTTGACAGAGAGTGGGGCTAGATGACAGATGAATACTGCTCCCTGACAGAGATTGGGGCTAGATGACAGAGAGTGGAGGCTAGATGACAGAGTGTGGGGGCTAGATGACAGATGAATACTGCTCCCTGACAGAGAGTGGGGCTAGATGACAGATGAATACTGCTCCCTGACAGAGAGTGGGGCTAGATGACAGATGAATACTGCTCCCTGACAGAGAGTGGGGCTAGATGACAGAGAGTGGAGGCTAGATGACAGAGTGTGGGGGCTAGATGACAGATGAATACTGCTCCTTGACAGAGAGTGGGGCTAGATGACAGATGAATACTGCTCACTGATAGAGAGTGGGGCTAGATGACAGATGAATACTGCTCCCTGATAGAGAGTGGGGGCTAGATGACAGATGAATACTGCTCCTTGATAGAGAGTGGGGCTAGATGACAGATGAATACTGCTCCCTGATAGAGAGTGGGGCTAGATGACAGATGAATACTGCTCCCTGATAGAGAGTGGGGGCTAGATGACAGATGAATACTGCTCCTTGACAGAGAGTGGGGCTAGATGACAGATGAATACTGCTCCCTGACAGAGATTGGGGCTAGATGACAGAGAGTGGAGGCTAGATGACAGAGTGTGGGGGCTAGATGACAGATGAATACTGCTCCCTGACAGAGAGTGGGGCTAGATGACAGATGAATACTGCTCCCTGACAGAGAGTGGGGCTAGATGACAGAGAGTGGAGGCTAGATGACAGAGTGTGGGGGCTAGATGACAGATGAATACTGCTCCCTGACAGAGAGTGTGGCTAGATGACAGATGAATACTGCTCCCTGACAGAGAGTGGGGCTAGATGACAGAGCGCGGGGCTAGATGACAGAGTGTGGGGGCTAGATGACAGAGTGTGGGGGCTAGATGACAGAGCGCGGGGGCTAGATGACAGATGGGTAGCTCTGATTCCATATGCCCTGTTGCACATTTTGCTGAGAGAGTCAGAGCATAGGTGGGGTGTGTGTGTTTATGTCTGTGTGTGTGGTGCTCAGAGTGGGAGAAGCATAGCTGGGGATTGGAGTGCGGGTACATGCATTTACTATATTCAGTAGATGGTGGTAGGGATAGTTAAGGTGTCCTATGCTAAAATAAGTAGTATCCTTCACACTGTATTGTCCTAATTACCATTGTTTCCATTCAGAGGATCTTTATCAGGTTAAACAGAATGAAGGACCACAACCATTTCGAAGGAATCCAATTCTAAGTGAAAGATGGTAAGGATGGTAGGAGACATATCTTTAGTAGGCCTAAAGGGTTTTATAAAGAATGTTAGGGTGGTAGGAGACTTATCTTTAGTAGGCCTAAAGGGTTTTATAAAGAATGTTAGGGACGGTAGGAGACTTATCTTTAGTAGGCCTAAAGGGTTTTATAAAGAATGTTAGGGTGGTAGGAGACTTATCTTTAGTAGGCATAAAGTTTTTTATAAAGAATGTTAGGGACGGTAGGAGACTTATCTTTAGTAGGCCTAAAGGGTTTTATAAAGAATGTTAGGGTGGTAGGAGACTTATCTTTAGTAGGCATAAAGTGTTTTATAAAGAATGTTAGGGACGGTAGGAGACTTATCTTTAGTAGGCCTAAAGGGTTTTATAAAGAATGTTAGGGTGGTAGGAGACTTATCTTTAGTAGGCATAAAGTGTTTTATAAAGAATGTTAGGGTGGTAGGAGACTTATCTTTAGTAGGCCTAAAGGGTTTTATAAAGAATGTTAGGGACGGTAGGAGACTTATCTTTAGTAGGCCTAAAGGGTTTTATAAAGAATGTTAGGATGGTGGGAGACTTATCTTTAGTAGGCCTAAAGGGTTTTATAAAGAATGTTAGGATGGTGGGAGACTTATCTTTAGTAGGCCTAAAGGGTTTTATAAAGAATGTTAGGATGGTAGGAGACTTATCTTTAGTAGGCCTAAAGGGTTTTATAAAGAATGTTAGGGACGGTAGGAGACTTATCTTTAGTAGGCCTAAAGGGTTTTATAAAGAATGTTAGGATGGTGGGAGACTTATCTTTAGTAGGCCTAAAGGGTTTTATAAAGAATGTTAGGATGGTGGGAGACTTATCTTTAGTAGGCCTAAAGGGTTTTATAAAGAATGTTAGGATGGTAGGAGACTTATCTTTAGTAGGCCTAAAGGGTTTTATAAAGAATGTTAGGATGATAGGAGACTTATCTTTAGTAGGCCTAAAGGGTTTTATAAAGAATGTTAGGGACGGTAGGAGACTTATCTTTAGTAGGCCTAAAGGGTTTTATAAAGAATGTTAGGATGGTAGGAGACTTATCTTTAGTAGGCCTAAAGGGTTTTATAAAGAATGTTAGGATGGTAGGAGACTTATCTTTAGTAGGCCTAAAGGGTTTTATAAAGAATGTTAGGATGGTAGGAGACTTATCTTTAGTAGGCCTAAAGGGTTTTATAAAGAATGTTAGGATGATAGGAGACTTATCTTTAGTAGGCCTAAAGGGTTTTATAAAGAATGTTAGGGACGGTAGGAGACTTATCTTTAGTAGGCCTAAAGGGTTTTATAAAGAATGTTAGGATGGTAGGAGACTTATCTTTAGTAGGCCTAAAGAGTTTTATAAAGAATGTTAGGATGATAGGAGACTTATCTTTAGTAGGCCTAAAGGGTTTTATAAAGAATGTTAGGATGGTGGGAGACTTATCTTTAGTAGGCCTAAAGGGTTTTATAAAGAATGTTAGGATGGTAGGAGACTTATCTTTAGTAGGCCTAAAGGGTTTTATAAAGAATGTTAGGGACTGTAGGAGACTTATCTTTAGTAGGCCTAAAGGGTTTTATAAAGAATGTTAGGGACGGTAGGAGACTTATCTTTAGTAGGCCTAAAGGGTTTTATAAAGAATGTTAGGATGGTAGGAGACTTATCTTTAGTAGACCTAAAGGGTTTTATAAAGAATGTTTGGGTGGTATGAGACTTATCTTTAGTAGGCCTAAAGGGTTTTATAAAGAATGTTAGGATGGTGGGAGACTTATCTTTAGTAGGCCTAAAGGGTTTTATAAAGAATGTTAGGATGGTGGAAGACTTATCTTTAGTAGGCCTAAAGGGTTTTATAAAGAATGTTAGGGACAGTAGGAGACTTATCTTTAGTAGGCCTAAAGGGTTTTATAAAGAATGTTAGGGACGGTAGGAGACTTATCTTTAGTAGGCCTAAAGGGTTTTATAAAGAATGTTAGGATGGTAGGAGACTTATCTTTAGTAGACCTAAAGGGTTTTATAAAGAATGTTTGGGTGGTATGAGACTTATCTTTAGTAGGCCTAAAGGGTTTTATAAAGAATGTTAGGATGGTAAGAGACTTATCTTTAGTAGGACTAAAGGGTTTTATAAAGAATGTTAGGATGGTAGGAGACTTATCTTTAGTAGGCCTAAAGGGTTTTATAAAGAATGTTAGGATGGTAGGAGACTTATCTTTAGTAGGCCTAAAGGGTTTTATAAAGAATGTTAGGATGGTAGGAGACTTATCTTTAGTAGACCTAAAGGGTTTTATAAAGAATGTTAGGATGGTAGGAGACTTATCTTTAGTAGACCTAAAGGGTTTTATAAAGAATGTTAGGGTGGTATGAGACTTATCTTTAGTAGACCTAAAGGGTTTTATAAAGAATGTTAGGATGGTAAGAGACTTATCTTTAGTAGGCCTAAAGGGTTTTATAAAGAATGTTAGGATGGTAGGAGACTTATCTTTAGTAGGCCTAAAGGGTTTTATAAAGAATGCTAGGATGGTAGGAGACTTATCTTTAGTAGGCCTAAAGGGTTTTATAAAGAATGTTAGGATGGTAGGAGACTTATCTTTAGTAGGCCTAAAGGGTTTTATAAAGAATGTTAGGATGGTGGAAGACTTATCTTTAGTAGGCCTAAAGGGTTTTATAAAGAATGTTAGGGACGGTAGGAGACTTATCTTTAGTAGGCCTAAAGGGTTTTATAAAGAATGTTAGGGATGGTAGGAGACTTATCTTTAGTAGGCCTAAAGGGTTTTATAAAGAATGTTAGGATGGTAGGAGACTTATCTTTAGTAGGCCTAAAGGGTTTTATAAAGAATGTTAGGGTGGTAGGAGACTTATCTTTAGTAGGCATAAAGTGTTTTATAAAGAATGTTAGGATGGTAGGAGACTTATCTTTAGTAGGCCTAAAGGGTTTTATAAAGAATGTTTGGATGGTAGGAGACTTATCTTTAGTAGGCCTAAAGGGTTTTAAAAAGAATGTTAGGATGGTAGGAGACTTATCTTTAGTAGACCTAAAGGGTTTTATAAAGAATGTTTGGATGTTAGGAGACTTATCTTTAGTAGGCCTAAAGGGTTTTATAAAGAATGTTAGGATGGTAGGAGACTTATCTTTAGTAGGCCTAAAGGGTTTTATAAAGAATGTTAGGGACGGTAGGAGACTTACCTTTAGTAGGCCTAAAGGGTTTTATAAAGAATGTTAGGATGGTAGGAGACTTATCTTTAGTAGGACTAAAGGGTTTTATAAAGAATGTTAGGATGGTAGGAGACTTATCTTTAGTAGGCCTAAAGGGTTTTATAAAGAATGTTAGGATGGTAGGAGATGTATCTTTAGTAGGCCTAAAGGGTTTTATAAAGAATGTTAGGATGGTGGGAGACTTATCTTTAGTAGGCCTAAAGGGTTTTATAAAGAATGTTAGGATGGAAGGAGACTTTTTCTTTAGTAGGCCTAAAGGGTTTTATAAAGAATGTTAGGGTGGTAGGAGACTTATCTTTAGTAGGCATAAAGTGTTTTATAAAGAATGTTAGGATGGTAGGAGACTTATCTTTAGTAGGCCTAAAGGGTTTTATAAAGAATGTTAGGGTGGTAGGAGACTTATCTTTAGTAGGCCTGAAGGGTATTATAAAGAATTTCAGGATGGTGGGAGACGTATCTTTATTAGGCCTAAAGGGTTTTATAAAGAATGTTAGGATGGTAGGAGACTTATCTTTAGTAGGCCTAAAGGGTTTTATAAAGAATGTTAGGATGGTAGGAGACTTATCTTTAGTAGGACTAAAGGGTTTTATAAAGAATGTTAGGATGGTAGGAGACTTATCTTTAGTAGGCCTAAAGGGTTTTATAAAGAATGTTAGGATGGTAGGAGACTTATCTTTAGTAGGCCTAAAGGGTTTTATAAAGAATGTTAGGATGGTAGGAGACTTATCTTTAGTAGACCTAAAGGGTTTTATAAAGAATGTTAGGATGGTAGGAGACTTATCTTTAGTAGACCTAAAGGGAATTATAAAGAATGTTAGGGTGGTATGAGACTTAACTTTAGTAGGCCTAAAGGGTTTTATAAAGAATGTTAGGATGGTAAGAGACTTATCTTTAGTAGGACTAAAGGGTTTTATAAAGAATGTTAGGATGGTAGGAGACTTATCTTTAGTAGGCCTAAAGGGTTTTATAAAGAATGTTAGGATGGTAGGAGACTTATCTTTAGTAGGCCTAAAGGGTTTTATAAAGAATGCTAGGATGGTAGGAGACCTATCTTTAGTAGGCCTAAAGGGTTTTATAAAGAATGTTAGGATGGTAGGAGACTTATCTTTAGTAGGCCTAAAGGGTTTTATAAAGAATGTTAGGGTGGTAGGAGACTTATCTTTAGTAGGCCTAAAGGGTATTATAAAGAATTTCAGGATGGTGGGAGACGTATCTTTATTAGGCCTAAAGGGTTTTATAAAGAATGTTAGGATGGTAGGAGACTTATCTTTAGTAGGCCTAAAGGGTTTTATAAAGAATGTTAGGATGGTAGGAGACTTATCTTTAGTAGGACTAAAGGGTTTTATAAAGAATGTTAGGATGGTAGGAGACTTATCTTTAGTAGGCCTAAAGGGTTTTATAAAGAATGTTAGGATGGTAGGAGACTTATCTTTAGTAGGCCTAAAGGGTTTTATAAAGAATGTTAGGATGGTAGGAGACTTATCTTTAGTAGACCTAAAGGGTTTTATAAAGAATGTTAGGATGGTAGGAGACTTATCTTTAGTAGACCTAAAGGGTTTTATAAAGAATGTTAGGGTGGTATGAGACTTATCTTTAGTAGGCCTAAAGGGTTTTATAAAGAATGTTAGGATGGTAAGAGACTTATCTTTAGTAGGACTAAAGGGTTTTATAAAGAATGTTAGGATGGTAGGAGACTTATCTTTAGTAGGCCTAAAGGGTTTTATAAAGAATGTTAGGATGGTAGGAGACTTATCTTTAGTAGGCCTAAAGGGTTTTATAAAGAATGCTAGGATGGTAGGAGACCTATCTTTAGTAGGCCTAAAGGGTTTTATAAAGAATGTTAGGATGGTAGGAGACTTATCTTTAGTAGGCCTAAAGGGTTTTATAAAGAATGTTAGGGTGGTAGGAGACTTATCTTTAGTAGGCCTAAAGGGTATTATAAAGAATTTCAGGATGGTGGGAGACGTATCTTTATTAGGCCTAAAGGGTTTTATAAAGAATGTTAGGATGGTAGGAGACTTATCTTTAGTAGGCCTAAAGGGTTTTATAAAGAATGTTAGGATGGTAGGAGACTTATCTTTAGTAGGACTAAAGGGTTTTATAAAGAATGTTAGGATGGTAGGAGACTTATCTTTAGTAGGCCTAAAGGGTTTTATAAAGAATGTTAGGATGGTAGGAGATGTATCTTTAGTAGGCCTAAAGGGTTTTATAAAGAATGTTAGGATGGTGGGAGACTTATCTTTAGTAGGCCTAAAGGGTTTTATAAAGAATGTTAGGATGGAAGGAGACTTTTTCTTTAGTAGGCCTAAAGGGTTTTATAAAGAATGTTAGGGTGGTAGGAGACTTATCTTTAGTAGGCATAAAGTGTTTTATAAAGAATGTTAGGATGGTAGGAGACTTATCTTTAGTAGGCCTAAAGGGTTTTATAAAGAATGTTAGGGTGGTAGGAGACTTATCTTTAGTAGGCCTGAAGGGTATTATAAAGAATTTCAGGATGGTGGGAGACGTATCTTTATTAGGCCTAAAGGGTTTTATAAAGAATGTTAGGATGGTAGGAGACTTATCTTTAGTAGGCCTAAAGGGTTTTATAAAGAATGTTAGGATGGTAGGAGACTTATCTTTAGTAGGACTAAAGGGTTTTATAAAGAATGTTAGGATGGTAGGAGACTTATCTTTAGTAGGCCTAAAGGGTTTTATAAAGAATGTTAGGATGGTAGGAGACTTATCTTTAGTAGGCCTAAAGGGTTTTATAAAGAATGTTAGGATGGTAGGAGACTTATCTTTAGTAGACCTAAAGGGTTTTATAAAGAATGTTAGGATGGTAGGAGACTTATCTTTAGTAGACCTAAAGGGTTTTATAAAGAATGTTAGGGTGGTATGAGACTTATCTTTAGTAGGCCTAAAGGGTTTTATAAAGAATGTTAGGATGGTAAGAGACTTATCTTTAGTAGGACTAAAGGGTTTTATAAAGAATGTTAGGATGGTAGGAGACTTATCTTTAGTAGGCCTAAAGGGTTTTATAAAGAATGTTAGGATGGTAGGAGACTTATCTTTAGTAGGCCTAAAGGGTTTTATAAAGAATGCTAGGATGGTAGGAGACCTATCTTTAGTAGGCCTAAAGGGTTTTATAAAGAATGTTAGGATGGTAGGAGACTTATCTTTAGTAGGCCTAAAGGGTTTTATAAAGAATGTTAGGGTGGTAGGAGACTTATCTTTAGTAGGCCTAAAGGGTATTATAAAGAATTTCAGGATGGTGGGAGACGTATCTTTATTAGGCCTAAAGGGTTTTATAAAGAATGTTAGGATGGTAGGAGACTTATCTTTAGTAGGCCTAAAGGGTTTTATAAAGAATGTTAGGATGGTAGGAGACTTATCTTTAGTAGGCCTAAAGGGTTTTATAAAGAATGTTAGGATGGTAGGAGACTTATCTTTAGTAGGCCTAAAGGGTTTTATAAAGAATGTTAGTATGGTGGGAGACTTATCTTTAGTAGGCCTAAAGGGTTTTATAAAGAATGTTAGGGACGGTAGGAGACTTATCTTTAGTAGGCCTAAAGGGTTTATAAAGAATTTTAGGATGGTGGGAGACTTATCTTTAGTAGGCCTAAAGGGTTTTATAAAGAATGTTAGGATGGTGGGAGACTTATCTTTAGTAGACCTAAAGGGTTTTATAAAGAATGTTAGGGTGGTGGGAGACTTATCTTTAGTAGGCCTAAAGGGTTTTATAAAGAATGTTAGGATGGTAGGAGACTTATCTTTAGTAGACCTAAAGGGTTTTATAAAGAATGTTAGGATGGTAGGAGACTTATCTTTAGTAGACCTAAAGGGTTTTATAAAGAATGTTAGGATGGTAGGAGACTTATCTTTAGTAGACCTAAAGGGTTTTATAAAGAATGTTAGGGTGGTATGAGACTTATCTTTAGTAGGCCTAAAGGGTTTTATAAAGAATGTTAGGATGGTAAGAGACTTATCTTTAGTAGGACTAAAAGGTTTTTATAAAGAATGTTAGGATGGTAGGAGTTCTGTTTGGTAAAGGTTGTTAGGTAGGAGTTCTATGTTTAGTAAAGGGTGTTAGGTAGGAGTTCAATGTTTAGTAAAGGGTGTTAGGTAGGAGTTCTATGTTTAGTAAAGGGTGTTAAGTAAGATGGTAGGAGTTATATGTTTAGTAAAGGGTGTTAGGTAGGATGGTAGGAGTTATTAGGAGTTATATGCTTCGTAAAGGGGGGTTAGGATGGTAGGTGGTAGGAGTCCTATGTTTAGTAAAGGGGGGTTAAGATGGTAGGAGGTAGGAGTCCTATGTTTAGTAAAGGGGGTTAGGATGGTAGGAGGTAGGAGTCCTATGTTTAGTAAAGGGGGGTTAGGATGGTAGGAGGTAGGAGTCCTATGTTTAGTAAAGGGGGGTTAGGATGGTAGGAGGTAGGAGTCCTATGTTTAGTAAAGGGGGGTTAGGATGGTAGGAGGTAGGAGTCCTATGTTTTTAGTAAAGGGGGGTTAGGATGGTAGGAGGTAGGAGTCCTATGTTTAGTAAAGGGGGGTTAGGATGGTAGGAGGTAGGAGTCCTATACTACACACCTTGCAAAAGGACACAGCCCCCTCCTCCTTGAAAGAGAGCAGGGTAGAATGGGGAAACACAAGACCACAGAAGACATAACTCAAGGCATTTAAAACGTTAGAAACAGGAGAGAGACACCATGCACATAACAGAAAACTGTTGCTATATTCTCAGGATCAGACAGACACAGACACAGGCAGAGAGAGACAGAGACAGAGAGCGAGAGAGAGACAGACATACCAGATAGAGAGACATGCAGATATACTTAGAGGGAGAGGCAGACAGACAGTTAGACAGACATATATAATTAGAGGGAGAGGCAGAGATGCAGAGAGGCAGAGAGTCAGACAGAGAGGCAGAGAGGCAGTCAGTCAGTCAGTCAGTCAGTCAGTCAGTCAGTCAGTCAGTCAGTCAGTCAGTCAGTCAGACAGACAGACAGACAGACAGACAGACAGACAGACAGACAGACAGACAGACAGACAGACAGACAGACAGACAGACAGACAGACAGACAGACAGACAGACAGACAGACAGACAGACAGACAGACAGACAGACAGACTTAGATGGAACAGAGAGAGGCAGATAGACAGACAGATGGACTTAGAGACAGACAGACTTAGGGGGGACAGACAGACAGACTTAGGGGGGACAGACAGACAGACTTAGGGGGGACAGACAGACAGACTTAGAGAGGGACAGACAGACAGACAGACAGACAGACAGACAGACAGACAGACAGACAGACAGACAGACAGACAGACAGACAGACAGACAGACAGACAGACTGACTGACTGACTGACTGACTGACTGACTGACTGACTGACTGACTGACTGACTGACTGACTGACTGACTGACTGACTGACTGACTCAGAGCAGGGGGACAGATAGACTTACAGACAGACTTAGAGGGGGACAGAGAGACTTAGAGAGGGACAGAAAGACAGGCTTAGAGGGGGACAGACATACAGACTTAGAGTGAGAAACAGACAGAGAGACAGACACTTAGAGGGGGTCTGACAGACAGACTTAGAGGGAGAGACAGAGAGACAGACAGACAGAAATCGTTGAGGGGGACATGCTAGAATATCTGAAACCCAAGACACAGACTAAGGGCTTTCCCCCATACATTCATCAAACATTTATAAAACAACATTTATAAAAGAAACAAAGTAGAACGTACAAGACCAAACAGTATGGAGGGAGAAGAGTTAGAAGAGTGGAAAAATAGAACGAGACTTCAGAGGGATAGTGACAGATCTAGGGGGAAGGTGAGAATTGCCTGATGGGGTATGACAGGGATTAGGGCCAGGGAGGGTCTGGGAACATGGGGATATGAGGGGGGAAGAAGAGATCCAGACCTGCTTGCCTCCCATGGTCTTGGGGTTGGGGTAAAGGGTAAGGGGTATGTATAAAGGTAAGGGGTTGCTACAGTACAGACCTGCTTGCCTCCCATGGACTCAAACATCTTCTCCAGCTGAACTCTGAGCTGCTGGATGTTGTTGATGAGGATGCAGGGCTGTCACAGAGACACAGTCATGTTATTATACATATAGAATGTAACAGTACTATTCAGAACCAGACTGGCCAGAGGGAAGTTTAGGTAAATGCTAGATGGGCTGGTCCATCTTTTTTTCTGTGCAGAATGATCATTATGTGCATCTAGAGAACACTTACCACTTTCTCCTGGTTCAGATACAAGCCAAAATCCTTGGTTATGATTGCAGCATACTGCAACAGAACCTTGTTGATGGTCTAGAAAAAATACAAGAACAGGAATGAACAATACTGAGTTGTAACAATATCAAAACACTTAGAAATAGTATTGGACACATTCACAGTCAAACAGTCAAACAGTCAAACACACACACACACACACACACACACACACACACACACACACACACACACACACACACACACACACACACACACACACACACACACACACACACACACACACACACACACACACACACACACACACACACACACACACACACACACACACACACACACACACACACACACACACACACACACACACAGCTAGGGACATTAGGTTGGGGTTAGTGCCTGACCTTAGCAAAGCGGCACATGAAGTGAGCCAGGGCCTGTGGGTTGGGGCACTCCAGCTTCTTAATGATCTCAAAACTCTGGTTGAGCTGAGTGAACACATCCACCACCGAACAGGAGAACAGGACATGTTCTGACGTTGGCTGGAACTAGAGAAAGAGACAGAGAGAGACAGAGAAAGAGACAGAGAGAGACAGAGAAAGAGACAGAGAGAGACAGAGAGAGGCAGAGAAATAGACAGAGAGAGACAGAGAAAGAGACAGAGACAGAGAGAGACAGAGAGAGGCAGAGAAATAGACAGAGAGAGACAGAGAAAGAGACAGAGAGAGACAGAGAAAGAGACAGAGAGAGACAGAGAGAGACAGAGAGAGACAGAGAGAGACAGAGAGAGACAGAGAGAGACAGAGAAAGAGACAGAGAGAGACAGAGAGAGAGACAGAGAAGGAGGGAGGGAGAGAGTGAGAAAAAGCTTTAGTACTTCACAATGGTGCAGTATTTCATTGGGGTGAGCAGAGCAGCAGAGTGCTGTATGTCAACACTGTTGTTATTTATTCATCCCTCACTGAGAAGAGACAGAGGACTACCAGACAGTGAATGAGTGAGAGTGAGCGAGTGAGAAAAGAGGAGTGTGTGTGAGTACTCACACCAAGCTTCTTGTCGCTCCCCAGAGCTCCGTGTAGGAAGTCCATGGCAACATCCTCATTCTCAGACAGCCACTGAATGACAAACGGCTCGAACCACCTGGAGGACACACACACACACACACACACACACACACACACACACACACACACACACACACACACACACACACACACACACACACACACACACACACACACACACACACACACACACACACACACACACACACACACACACACACACACACACACACACACACACACACACAGAGTTCAGAATGTCACCTTTAATTTGAGGGTATTTTCATACACATCTGTTTAACTGTTTAGAAATGAAAGCACTTTATGTATCTAGTCCCCCCATTTGAAGGTGTCATAAGTATTTGACAGTTTCTCTTGTAGTGTATTACATTTAGTCAAAAGTGTTGGTCCTCTGATCCGTCTCTTCGGAAGAAGAGGAGGAAATTCATTACAGAATCACCCACCCACCAAGGACAGAGCGGTGTGGTAAAAAACAGCAGTGAAGACAGCAGCAGCAACAACAGCGGCCAGCATCACAGGAGGAATGGACATGGGAGGATCTATTGGACGGCAAGGGTTGCTACACCTGGGAGGAGATCCTGGCGGGAAAGGATCGCCTTCCATGGGAGCAGGTGGAGGCAGCTAGGAGAGCAGAGGCAGCGAGAGCTGAGCGGCGGCAATATGAGGAGCCAGCACGGCAGTGCGACAGGTACGAGAGGCAGCCCCCAATTTTTTTTTGGGGGGGGGGACACGAGGTGTGGTACTAAGCCAGGTAGCAGACCTGAGCTCACTCCTCGTGTTTATGATAAGCAGCGCATTACTGGTCAGGCACCGTGTTATGCGGTTAAGCGCACGGTGTCACCAGTGCGTGCCCATAGCCCGGTGCGTGATAGGGCAGCCCCCCGAAAGTGCCATGCGAGTGTGGGCATTGAGCCAGGGCGTATGGTGCCTGCTCAGTGGGTCTGGTCGCCGGTACGCAGTTTTGGTCCAGGTTATCCTGCGCCGGCTCTGCGTGCTGTGTCTCCGGGGCGCTGGGAGGGTGCAGTGCGTCCTCTGCCTGCGCTCCGCTCGTGCCGGGCAAATGTGGGAGTGGAGCCTAAGGGAGAGGTGCGTGTAGTAAGCACTAGATCTCCCGTGCTTACCCATAGCCCGGTTCAACCTGTGCCTGCACTCTGGAGGGTCCGGGCTAGAGTAGTTGTCCAGCCTGGGGAAGTGGTGCCAAGGTTGTGCACCAGAGCTCCAGTGCTCCCCCACAGCCCGGTCCTTCAGGCTCCTCCTAACACCAAGCCTCCTGAAGGTCTCCCCAGCCTGGTGGTACCTGTGGCAGCTCCACGCACCAGGCTGTCTCTCTGTTTCCTCCCTGCAGGTGGTCCCGCCTGTCCGGCGCCGCTGCCTCCTGTGGCAGCTCCACGCACCAGGCTGTCCCTCTGTCTCCTCCCTGCAGGTGCTCCCGCCTGTCCGGCGCCGCTGCCGGAGCGTCCCGCCTGTCCGGCGCCGCTGCCGGAGCCCCTCAGCCCAGAGGCGCCAGAGCCCCTCAGCCCAGAGCCCCTCAGCCCAGAGGCGCCAGAGCCCCTCAGCCCAGAGGCGCCAGAGCCCCTGCCCCTCTGTCCCGAGCCCCTGCCCCTCTGTCCCGAGCCCCTGCCCCTCTATCCAGAGCTTCTGCCCCTCTGTCCCGAGCTGCCCCTCTGTCCAGTGGGGTCATTGAGAGGGGTTGCCATGGTGAGAAAGCCACGGAGGCGGACAATAAGGCAAACTAAGACAATGGTGAAGTGGGGTCCGCTTCCCGCGCCAGAACCGCCACAGCGGACAGACGCCCACCCAGACCCTCCCCTATAGGTCAAGGTTTTGCGGCCGGAGTCCGCACCTTTGGGGGGGGGTACTGTCACGTTCTGACCTTTATTTCCTGTGTTTTGTATTTAGTTAGTATGGTCAGGGCGTGAGTTGGGTGGGCAGTCTATGTTTGTTTTTCTAGGTTTTGGGAATTTCTATGTTTCGGCCTAGTGTGGTTCTCAGAGGCAGGTGTCATTAGTTGTCTCTGATTGAGAATCATACTTAGGTAGCCTGGGTTTCACTGTGTTTGTGGGTGATTGTTCCTGTCTCTGTCTTTGCACCAGATAGGACTGTTTTGAGTTTTCACATTTCTTGTTTTTTGTAGTCAGTTGTTCATGTGTACCTTAACGTATTAAAAAGAACCATGGTAAATTACCACGCCGCGTATTGGTCCTCTGATCCGTTTCGCCTCTCCTCTTAGGAAGAAGAGGAGGAAATTCATTACAAAGATGCAGTAGATGATATAGAGTACAGTATATACGTATACATATGAGATAAATAATGTAGGGTATGTAAACATTATATTACAGTTTTTTTCGATTGCTAAACGACAGTGGGCACAACTGGAGTCACATGTGCAAAACTCTAACTACAGTCTGCACTACCAACAGTCACCTGAGCTAAACAGTTCACATCACCTGCAAAACTCATTCCAAGCAACACAACTCTTAACACATGGCTCAAAACACGCTCAGTGCAGCCAAACACTATGCACAACCCTCACTGAGAACACACACTGTCACTCAGAACACACTGAGAGTAAAAACACTAGCATCAAACACCAATACAGAAAATACAAACTTTTCATCTTTACAGTTTGAACAATTTCAGTGACTTCATACAAAGTAATATTTTCTTCAAAGAAAAGAGTGACATTCTTTCACATGATTTATTAAAATTTTTAGAACATAACAATTCTTTAAGGTAAATGAAAATTAGCAGTTTGCTTCAATAGTCTGTAGTAATTTACGGGATTACAGTAATGATAAAAAAAGGTAGAAACTAAAAGTACATACTGTAATTCGAACAAATAATTGAGGTGCTAATCCTGCCTCTCTCTAGCATCAGGCCACAGGTTTTCTTCAACATCACATCTAATGTTTTCTCTTGCCATGCACCTGGGGAAGAACCTTCTGGAGTGCCTTATCCATCCCTGGCAGTCCTCTGGACTCGTGTCCTCACATCCAGCACGCATGGCTTCCAAAAAGACATTTGGTCATGTGGGTGGTGACCAAACACTTTCCACCTCCAGGCAGAGAAACTCCTCTATTGGGTTGAGGAAGGGTGAATATGCAGGCAGGTACAAAACCATAAATCTGTGATGTGCTGCAAACCAATCTGTGACAGCTGCAGAGTGGTGAAAAGCAACGTTATCGCAAACTATGACAAAAACTTGGGGGTTTCTTACTGGCTCCCCCTGTTCTGCTGGCACTAGCTGAGCATAGAGCTGTTCTAGGAAAGCTATAAGGCTTTCTGTGTTGTATGGGCCAATGAGTGGTGTGTTGAGAAGCAAACCATCATTGGCCATTGCAGCACACATGGTGATATTTCCCCCCTTTGGCCTGGAACCTCCACAGTGGCCCTTTGACCTATAACATTCCTTCCTCTGGTTGCACCCTCAACCCTGCCTCTCTCAATGAGAGACCATGGTTCCCGACATGGTCTATAAGTGTTTGGTCAGTTCATGTGGAGTTTGGTCTACATGAACTGCTGCTGTGCAGACTGTAGTTAGAGTTTGGTCCACATGAACCGCTGCTGTGCAGACTGTAGTTAGAGTTTGGTCCACATGAACCGCTGCTGTGCAGACTGTAGTTAGAGTTTGGTCCACATGAACTGCTGCTGTGCAGACTGTAGTTAGAGTTTGGTCCACATGAACCGCTGCTGTGCAGACTGTAGTTAGAGTTTGGTCCACATGAACTGCTGCTGTGCAGACTGTAGTTAGAGTTTGGTCCACATGAACTGCTGCTGTGCAGACTGTAGTTAGAGTTTTGCACATGTGACTCCAGTTGTGTCCACTGTCGTTTAGCTATCGAAAAAAACTGTAAAATGTTCAAATATATCATTATCAGCCAGCACTCTATCTTCAATCTCCCGCAGTTTTATTGTATTGTTGACAACAACCATGTCAACAATAGCATTTTCCTGCGCATCTGAACATATTTTTCCTCTTCCCCCTGTTGGGGGCAGCCTTTGGGTCCTGTTGTAAAAATATATTTTACAGTCAAACTTACTGTAATATATATCTGTGTAAATATTCTATAATTGCAATACAAAATAGATTCCTGTAATGTTTTCATTTACTGTAAGGATGTAACCCCCCCATGTTTGCATGATGCCACTTTGGATCTTTGCAGATTGGGTTGCACCCTCAACCCTGCCCCTCTCAATGAGAGACCATGGTTCACGACATGGTCTATAAGTGTAGCCCTTATTTCATTTGAAATAACAGCTCTTTGTTTTCTTTGTCTTCCTCCATGCATCCGCCCTCTCCCTGCCACCCTTCTCCCTCCACGAACCCATCTTCCTTGTTCCATTTCCAAAATGAGTCTTTCTGAGCTCTACCTATATATACTGTAATATGTGTGTGTGTTCACTAACAAGTCTAAAACAAGACACCTGCTTAGCCTTTCAGCTGAAATTGCAATCAGCAGTGTTTGAAAGGCACAAGGCTGAAATCTATTCCGTTTTGAATGTGTGGTTCACAGTTTTGACTGCAGTGTGTTAGCATTTGAACAAAGTGCTGTAAATCCACAGTGTTGTGCAGGTTGTGGTTAAAGTCATGGGATAAGTGTGTAGCGTTTTGAAAACTGTGTTCAAGCAATGAAAAATAAACTAGAGTTTGGTCCACATGAACTGCTGCTGTGCAGACTGTAGTTAGAGTTTTGCACATGTGACTCCAGTTGTGTCTACTGTCGCTTAGCAATCGAAAAAAACTGTAAGTAGCATTGTTTAAAGTGGCTAGTGATATATTTGACATCAATTCCCATTATTAAAGTGGCTGGAGTTGAGTCAGTGTGTTGGCAGCAGCCACTCAATGTTAGTGGTGGCTGTTTAACAGTCTGATGGCCTTGAGATAGAAGCTGTTATTCAGTCTCTCGGTCCCAGCTTTGATACACTTGTACTGACCTCGCCTTCTGGATGATAGCGGGGTGAACAGGCAGTGGCTCGGGTGGTTGTTGTCCTTGATGATCTTTATGGCCTTCCTGTGACATCGTGTGGTGTAGGTGTCCTGGAGGGAAGGTAGTTTGCCCCCGGTGATGCGTTGTGCAGACCTCACTACCCTCTGGAGAGCCTTACGGTTGTGGGCGGAGCAGTTGCCATACCAGGCGGTGATACAGCCCGACAGGATGCTCTCGATTGTGCATCTGTAGAAGTTTGTGAGTGCTTTTGGTGACAAGTCGAATTTCTTCAGCCTCCTGAGGTTGAAGAGGCGCTGCTGCACCTTCTTCACGATGCTGTCTGTGTGGGTGGACCAATTCAGTTTGTCTGTGATGTGTATGCCGAGGAACTTAAAACTTACTACCCTCTCCACTACTGTTCCATCAATGTGGATAGGGGGGGTGTTCCCTCTGCTGTTTCCTGAAGTCCACAATCATCTCCTTCAGTTTTGTTAACGTTGAGTGTGAGGTTATTTTCCTGACACCACACTCTGAGGGCCCTCACCTCCTCCCTGTAGGCCGTCTCGTCGTTGTTGGTAATCAAGGCTACCACTGTTGTGTCGTCCGCAAACTTGATGATTGAGTTGGAGGAGTGCGTGGCCACGCAGTCGTGGGTGAACAGGGAGTACAGGAGAGGGCTCAGAACGCACCCTTGTGGGGCCACAGTGTTGACGATCAGCGGGGTGGAGATGTTGTTACCGGCCCGTCAGGAAGTCCAGTACCCAGTTGCACAGGGCGGGGTCGAGACCCAGGGTCTCGAGCTTGATGACGAGCTTGGAGGGTACTATGGTGTTAAATGCCGAGCTGTAGTCGATGAACAGCATTCTCACATAGGTACTCCTCTTGTCCAGATGGGTTAGGGCAGTGTGCAGTGTGGTTGAGATTGCATCGTCTGTGGACCTATTTGGGCGGTAAACAAATTGGAGTGGGTCTAGGGTGTCAGGTAGGGTGGAGGTGATATGGTCCTTGACTAGTCTCTCAAAGCACTTCATGATGACGGAAGTGAGTGCTACGGGGGCGGTAGTCGTTTAGCTCAGTTACCTTAGCTTTCTTGGGAACAGGAACAATGGTGGCCCTCTTGAAGCATGTGGGAACAGCAGACTGGGATAAGGATTGATTGAATATGTCCGTAAACACACCAGCCAGCTGGTCTGCGCATGCTCTGAGGGTGCGGCTGGGGATACCGTCTGGGCCTGCAGCCTTGCGAGGGTTAACACGTTTAAATGTTTTTTTCACCTCGGCTTTAGTGAAGGAGAGTCCGCATGTTTTGGTTGCGGGCCGTGTCAGTGGCACTGTATTGTCCTCAAAGTGGGCAAAAAAGTTATTTAGTCTGCCTGGGAGAAAGACATCCTGGTCCGTGACTGGGCTCGTTTTCTTTTTGTAATCCGTGATTGACTGTAGACCCTGCCACATACCTCTTGTGTCTGTTGAATTGTGATTCTACTTTGTCTCTATACTGACGCTTAGCTTGTTTTATTGCCTTGCAGAGGGAATAGTTACACTGTTTGTATTCGGTCATGTTTCCGGTCACCTTGTCCTGATTAAAAGCAATGGTTCGCACTTTCAGTTTCACGCGAATGCTGCCATCAATCCACAGTTTCTGGTTTGGGAATGTTTTAATCGTTGCTATGGGTAAGACATCTTCAACGCACGTTCTAATGAACTCGCTCACCGAATCAGCGTATTCGTCAATGTTGTTGTTTGACGCAATACGAAACATATCCCAGTCCATGTGATGGAAGCAGTCTTGGAGCGTGGAATCAGATTGGTCGGACCAGCGTTGAACAGACCTCAGCGTGGGAGCTTCTTGTTTTAGCGTCTGTCTGTAGGCAGGGAGCAACAAAATGGAGTCGTGGGCCTTATATGCATTGCGGAAGTTAGAATAGCAATGATCCAAGGTTTTACCAGCCCTGGTTGCGCAATCGATATGCTGATACAATTTAGGGAGTCTTGTTTTCAGATAAGCCTTGTTAAAATCCCCAGCTACAATGAATGCAGCCTCAGGATGTGTGGATTCCAGTTGGCAAAGAGTCAAATAAAGTTAGTTCAGAGCCATCGATGTGTCTGCTTGGGGGGGAATATATACGGCTGTGATTATAATCGAAGAGAATTCCCTTGGTAGATAATGCGGTCCACATTTGATTGTGAGGAATTCTAAATCAGGTGAACAGAAGGACTTGAGTTCCTGTATGTTGTTGTGACCACACCACGTCTCGTTAACCATAAAGCATACGCCCCCGCCCCTCTTCTTACCAGAAAGATGTTTGTTTCTGTCGGCGCGATGCGTGGAGAAACCAACTGGCTGCACCGACTCTGATAGCGTCTCTCGAGTGAGAAATGTTTCCGTAAAGCAAAGAACGTTACAGTCCTTGATGTCCCTCTGGAATGCTACCCTTGCTCGGATTTCATCAACCTTGTTGTCAAGAGACTGGACATTGGCGAGTAGTGTGCTAGGGAGTGGCGAGCGATGTGCCCGTCTCCGGAGCCTGACCAGAAGACCGCTTCGTTTGCCTCTTTTACGACGTCGTTGTTTTGGGTCGCAGGCTGGGATCCATTCCGTTGTCCTGGGTGGAAGGCAGAACACAGGATCCGCTCCGGGAAAGTCACATTCTTGGTCGTACTGATGGTGAGTTGACGCTGCTCTTAAATTCAGTAGTTCTTCTCGACTGCATGTAATGAAACCTAAGATGGCCTGGGGTACTAATGTAAGAAATAACACGTAAAAAACAAAAAAAAACTGCATAGTTTCCTAGGAACGCGAAGCAAGGCGGCCATCTCTGTCGGCGCCGGAAGTTGGATGCATTTGCAGTTTGTTTCAGTTGTGTTTCGGTTTATGTTGTGCCCAATAGAAATGGCAAATAATATATTGGATCATTTTGGAGTCACTATTATTGTAAATTGTTAGGTTTTATTGTTATATTTTATTGTGATTTTGTTATGTGTCGGACCCCAGTAAGACTAGTTGTCGCCATTGGCATCGGCTAATGGGGATCCTAATAAAATGTATTTGGTTCCAGCTACAAAAGGGTTCTACATGGAGGCAAAAGGGTTCTCCAATGGAGATAGTCCGAAGAACCATTTTTAAAACTTTTTTTAAAGAATGTACCATGATTACGGACAATTATGAAGGAATTGTGAATCACGATGAGTGAAAAACTTGGAGGGATAAATATCATACCTCCAGAAAAATGCTTACCTCCCCTGTTATTGGTAATGATGAGAGGTAGCATGTTTTGGGGGCATAATCTTTGTGCGCGTGCGTGTGTGTGTGTGTGTGTGTGTGTGTGTGTGTGTGTGTGTGTGTGTGTGTGTGTGTGTGTGTGTGTGTGTGTGTGTGTGTGTGTGTGTGTGTGTGTGTGTGTGTGTGTGTGTGTGTGTGTGTGTGTGTGTGTGTGTGCATGCAGTACACTACTTACAGAGAATACTCAGGGGGTGTGTCCTTGAAGGCAGCCAGTTCACGGACGTACTCGTTGTGGAACCACTTGACTTTAAAGTGAAGGTTCATGTATTCTGTGCTCTTGCATAGACGGTGCTTATCGTGCTCTGTCAGGGGAAATGAAAAAGGCAGAATGTTAACATGCATGTCTGGACTGAGGTATGATGTGGTGAACTTTCCTCAGGAGTAAAAGGCTGAAACAACCAATCAAGCTAATAGGGGAGATCTGATATCCAGACCCACGGAAGTGGACAGCGATGGAAGTTCAGCACCACAGAAGACTGGACAGCGACTGCTGGGTGCAGGCAGTCACTCAACTCTTGTGCTACATCCTGATTCTCCACCCTTCTCTCAAAGTGCACTTCTACACTCCCTGCCATGGATGGTGGAGACTCCCTCCAGCCAATGTTTACAGCAATCATTTGAAATCCATGACAGGGAGTTTGCAAGTGCACATTTTCATGGAAGAGAGGAGAATCGGAACAAGGACAAGGTGAATCCTGAAATATATCCAGGTAGCCAAGAAGTGAGAAGCCTGGAAGGGTTTACATTCTCTGATTTACATTCTGCAACAAGTCCTGCTAGACCTATAACATGGCTGACCTAGTCTCACGTTGTCATACCACTAATGTCACGCGTGAGCCTGGTTCGCGACAAGGCTATGGCTGACCTGATATTGACAGAGACAGGTAATCTAAGACAAGACCAGGAATCCTGTAAACACAGACACTGGTAGTGACATGACCTTGGTGGACACACACACTCACACACACACACTCACACACACACACACACACACACACACACACACACACACACACACACACACACACACACACACACACACACACACACACACACACACACACACACACACACACACACACACACACACACACACACACACACACACACACACACACACACACACACACACACACACAC